>NC_057813.1:345725331-346011082 GCF_018294505.1 Triticum aestivum
GCGGCTAGGGTTCGGTCGGGGGGGTGGGGGGGTTATGCGGGGAGAGGTGGGCCGGCCGGGGTGGGCTGGCCGACTGGGCCGGCCGGTTGGCTAGCTGGGTCGGTTGGCCCGGGGGTTTGGGGTTTTTTTTTTCTTTATTTTCCTTTTACGGTTTTACTTTAGTTACATTTATTTTAGTTTTAGCAAAATATACACTTAGCACCTAAATTAGTATTTCAACTTAGTCCACGGTCACAAAAAGGTTTAACCCCCAAATAAAATAGTTTAGTATTTTATAAAATTCAAAAGGCACTTATCTAGTTGTTTTAGCTACTCCTTTATTCATTTAACAGTATTTAAACATTTTATAAAAGTGTGGTTTCTCCACCATAATTATCTATGCAATATTTGGTTCACTCCGAACATTTAAATTTTAATATTTGAAAACTTTTATTGTTTACTCGATTTTGTATTTGAAATTCGAACCGGTTTTTGAACTAACTCGAGATTAGCAACTATAAACGAGGTGACGTGGCATCATTAGCAGAGGGTCACTGTAGCTTAATTACCCGGGCGCCACACCTACCGTGCCACTTAATCATCTTCTGCTTATCTGTTCGACACGCCTCTGGACGGGTGTCATAAAGGGATAATCTGTCTTCCAGCAAGCTGCCACATGCTTAGTTGAAGCCGCTTAATCATTTGGAGGCTCGATATCGCATTGATAAGTGATTTGTGTTGTCGTGTGATGGAGCGGTGGTACCTTGGCGGTGGTTCATTCCCTTGGCGGCCCCGAGAAGCCTACCGGGGCAATCTTGGACTTGTCCTTGGGGTGGCCTCGACCGAGCCGGGCTCTCCTGTCCGGCAAGGGAGGCCCTCCTGTTGGGGATATAACTATTAGGTATGACCCGCCTAGGAGGGGCCGGGTCATACCACTGGCAGTTCATAACAAGAAGGCCCATGAAGATGTTGAAGATGGCGGTTCACGAAGCAAGCTTACTGAAGGCCCAAGACCCGGAGGAGACTTGAGGCCCACGGGCATAAACCGCCATATGTTTAACTTATATGCTAAGGAAAGTGTAGTTCTGTCGCCGAGCCGGACACGTTGTGTATGAGACGATCGGGACTCTGCAAGCTGCCGGGCATCAGCCTGTGTATATAAAGGGGTGACCCGGTAGTGGTTTAGGGCAAGAAAGAAGAGATCGAGAACTATGTCAAGCGTATTCGCTCCCTGGTAATTGAAGCCCAAGCAATACAACCCTAAACTGGAGTAGGCCTTTACCTCCACCGCGAGGGGTCAAACCAGTATAATCTCTCTGAGTGTCCCTTGTACTATTTATTCCCATCAAGCTAACTACGTTGCGATGGCTCCACACATAAGTCATGATGCTAGGGCATATGCAGTGACAATTCCACGACAGTTGGCGCCCACCGTGGGGCCAGCGCACAGTGGTTTCGAGTTCTTGAAGGAAGCTTAGCAGGGCTCAAGGGATACGATGTGGGCAGAATGACTAAGAGTCATCATGGCAAGCCCTACATCGATGACGAGGGCTGGGGCCCCGAAACCAGCTCAATCGAATATGGGTACCGGGTCCCCTTTGGCGGAATCCATGTCTTCATTGGTAAGATTGGTGAGTCGGAAGCTTTGCCGTACATCTGCACCGACATCGTCGAAACGGCTCAGCATGCGCGACCCGCCAAGGTTCAAGCCGCCTCGAAGCATGTCTTTGTTAGCTTCGTTCATGGAGGGGAGCTGGAAGGAGGGTATGAATCTGGTGGTGAGACAGTTCTCTACTCAGGCGATGAGTCCTTAACTAGCAAGACCAACTCCATCTATCAGGTTTAGAATGGTGGGCTTGGGGATGTTCCGATGGTGACAGTATTCCGGACCCCTACGAGCCGCCACACCGGGTCGCGATCTTCATGGCCGGTACACAGCCAGGGCAGGATTCTTCGACTGCAGCATCAATGATCTCCGGGTCAGCAACGGCGACGGCTGCTGGGGCAGGAGGCCCTGTACGCCCACCGGCTCAAGGTTTTTCTGATCTGTTGGATGCCTTGGAAACGTTGTTGACGGAGGAGGTTAACCCAGCGAATCAAACTCAACATAACACGGATGTTGCAAAATTACGAGATGAGATAACCCAAGCCAAGGAGGGTCTGAACACGGAGAACACTCAGATGGCAATGGAGCGAGCCTCCTTGTAGAGGGAGGTGGAACGACTTCAGGCAGAGAGCTTCCTCTTAAGCTTGGACCGGGACGCATCAAACGCTATCTTTAACATAAGGCATGTGAGTCAGTTACCCCCAGTTTACGATGCGAGGAACCTTTTCAACCCGCCTAGGGCAGGAACCAGTAACCCGCCTGGTGTGGATCGGTCCGTTGAGGCACCAGCGGCTGCAAAACCGGTTCAGCCACATGCTACAGACCCCCCACGTTTGAACTTGACCCCTCCTCAGCAGGTTCGGACGCCCCCGGGGCATTTTTCTACCCCCTTGGATAACATGATAGCTGCAGCTACTCGACTGGTGGATCTCCTAGCTCAGGATGAGTTGCCAGTGGCAATGGAAATATGGAGAGCCGGAGAGCTTCTTCAGACGGCTGTGGCCCAACAGGTGGTTTTTCATATAGTCATGATCGTATCCATTCAACACCACGTCCAAGTCGGAGTTATAGCAGGCATATTGATGAACCGGCTGTGTCAAGCAGTGAACGGCATCGCAATCAGCCCCGTAGGCCTGACCGTGCTGGTAATGATGCTCAGGCCTTGGTGGACCAGGGCAGGGCACGACGTGAGGCGGAGCTGGCGGTTCAACTGGCGGCTCAACAACAATCTCCGGTTTATCCGTCAGTGCCTATGGAGGCAGGAGTGGCCTCTAGAACCTTGGGTGTGCCATGTTTAGTGTCGGCTTTACGCAATGAGCGCTTGCCTAAGGATTTCAAGGGCCCCTGTAAGGTGCCTAACTACATGGCGGATCAGCTCCCAGAGGCTTGGATTGAGAGTTACAAAATGGCTATGGAGATGCTGGATGTCAGTGATGCTGCATGTACGAAGTATTTCACCATGATGTTGGACGGGCTGGCTCATACTTGGTTGAAAAGCCTGCCCGCTAACTCCATTGGTTTGTGGGCAGAGTTGAAAAGGTGGTTTATTCAAAATTTTAAAGACACGTGCAAGCAGCCTATGTCGATTCTGGATTTTGATTCTTGCATCCAAGGTGAGGGTGTGTCAACAACCAATTGGGTGTGTGCTGGATTTCAGCTCTTATACACTCATCGGACAGTATCAACGCTAGTTCAGTAGTCCTGATGTTAGAGAGGAATTGTCACTTCCTTCCCCTTAAGCAGAAATTGGGGTGGCTTAAGCGTAATTGCAATGATATGGGGGAGCTCGTGGAAGCTCTCGTCAAGTATGTCGACTCTGATAGCACTAAAGATCTTGAGTCTGATGAGGAGAAGGCTGGGAAAGGGAAGAAGGGTGGCAATGCAAAGGGAGAGCATAACACAGTGGGTCAAGGTGGTAATGGTAAACGTAAGGCGGACGACGGTTTAGACTTAGTGGCTAACACGAGCAGGCAGAGTAATAACCAACGTCGTAAGGGGAAAGCACAAGCGCCCCGGTTTGGAGGGCCAAAGTTCAACCTTGAGACCATAATGAATTAGCCTTGCCAAAAACATGGAACCCAGGATAAGCCGGCCAGTCATTTGTGGAAGGATTGTTTTATCATGAGGGAGTATAGAAACTCTAACTTTTTCCAGAATAATCATGGCCCACATAGCGGTTCAGGGTCCGGCTCTCATGGACCTAGTTTTGGAGGCGACGGGTTCAAGCTTTGGCTTTTAGGGCCAAGGTAATCAAGGTGGTTTCAATCAGCAATCTGGTCAAGGGAACCAACAGCAGCAGTCTAGTTATCAGAGTAATCCGAAGCAGCTGAATAGTGGTCAGTATCATGTGTTCACCACAAGCCTGTGCAAGCGAAATCAGAAAATCCATAAGCGGGCTATGAACTCTATTGAGCTGGCGGTGCCTCGTTATTTAAGGTGGTCTGAGCAGCCTATTGTATGGAGCCATGAGGATCACCCGCCCCGGGTTGACAATCCAGGTCAGTTGGCATTGGTGGTTGCTCCACAGGTAGGAGGGTATAAGCTTACGAAGGTTCTCATGGATGGGGGCAGTAGTATCAATATCCTTTACTATGAGACTTTTTGTCGTATGAATTTGACTGACAAAGATCTTAAGGCGTATTCTACAATTTTCCATGGGGTGGTGCCTGGTAAGTCGGCGTATCCAGTGGGTAAGATAACACTGGACGTAGCTTTTGGAGATGACGATGATTCCAGAGCCGAGAAGTTGACCTTTGAGGTGGTAAAGATCAAAATCCCGTACCATGCTTTGTTTTGGCGGACGGCTTATGCCAAGTTTATGGCGCGACTGTGTTATGTTTTTTACAACTTAAGATGTCGGGTTATAAGGGCACCATCACGGTGCATGGTAATAGAAAGATTGCCCTGGATTGTGAAGAAGGTGATGCTTCGTATGCTGAGTCGGCTTGTGCCACTGAGGAGTTGAAGTTTTATAAAGACAATGTTGACCTGGTGGATATGACGCATTTGAAGAAGCCAACCATAGAGAATTACCCCATGTTGAAGTTTAATTCAGCAGATAATACTAAGATTGTTGATTTTGTCCCTAGTGACTCATCAAAGTAGTTCAAGATCAGTGCTAATATGGATCCTAAATAGAAAAGCGCGCTCCTCGAGTTCATTTGTGAGAACTGGGACATCTTTGCATGGAAACCTTCTGACATGCCAGGTGTACCGAGGGGACACACTGAGCACACTCTTAATGTGGACCCCATGTTTAAGCTGGTCAAACAGTTTCTTCGTTGTTTTAATGAGGAAAGGCGCAATGCAATCGGTGAAGATGTGGCCCGACTCTTGGCGGCAGGGTTCATCATTGAAGTTTTTCATCCTGAGTTGTCGGCTAACCCGATGCTGGTACTTCAGAAAAACGGCACTTGGTGTATGTGTGTGGATTATACAAACCTTAATAAGGACTGTCCGGCTGATCCTTTTGCTCTCCCTCGTATTGATCAGATTACTGATGCTACGACGAGTTTTGAGCATTTGAGTTCTTTGGATGCTTACTCTGGTTATCACCAGATCAAGATGGTAGTTAAGGACCTGGAGAAACAGGTTTCATCACTCCGTGTGGAGTCTTCTGCTATGTGTCTATGCCTTTTGGACTAAAGAGTGCCCAGGCGACTTACCAACGATGTGTTCAGAATTGCCTCCATGGCCAGATTGGGCGCAATGTTCATGCTTAAGTGGATCATATTGTTGTGAAATCCAAGAAGAAAGAGACCTTAATAGATGATCTGAAAGAGATCTTTGACAATCTCTGGGTCTATAAAATAATGCTTAACCCGACCAAGTGTGTTTTTGGCATGCCAGCGGGCAAGTTATTGGGCTTCATGGTTTCTGTGAGGGGATTGAAGCTAACCCGGAGAAGATCAAAGCTATCACTTCTTTGGCTAAGCCGGCGTGTGTCAATGACGTTCAGCGTTTGGCAGGTCGTATCACGGCTTTGAGCCGGTTTATAAGCCGCCTGGGAGAGAAGGCTACCCCGTTGTATCAAATTATGAAGAAGACATATGATTTTGTCTGGAGTGATGCTTCTAATGAGGCGTTTGAGGCGCTTAAGAAACAACTGGCTGAGCCGCCGGTTCTTGCAGCTCCTATTGAAAAGGAGCCCTTACTTTTATATGTGGCTGCAAACAACAGAGTTGTTAGTGTGGCAGTTGTGGTTGAAAGGAAGGAATCATGCAAGGAGTATCTGGTTCAATAGCCGGTTTGTTATGTCAGTGAGGTGCTCATTGAATCTAAGCAGAGATACCCACATTGGCAGAAGTTGGTTTATGGCGTGTTCATGGCCAGTCGCAAGTTGATGCAATATTTCCTTGGTCATACCATCACTGTGGTTAGTTCTGCTCCATTGGGGGATATTATTCAATACAAAGAAGCCACTGGTCAGGTAGCTAAGTGGGCCATTGAGCTTGGACCCCATGGCTTGAAGTATGTGCCTTGGACGGCTATAAAATCTCACACACTTGTGGACTATCAATGATTGGACAGAGCTGCAGATGCCTGAGGATAAGCTGGACATAACATATTTGGACTATTCATTTTGATGGGTCCAGGCAATTGGAAGGATCGGGGGCTGGAGTTATATTGACTTCCCCACAAGGTGATAAATTTTGTTACGTTTTAAGATTGATGTTCCCTAGTACTAACAATGCAGTTGAGTATGAAGCCTTACTGCATTGTCTTCGGATGGCTAAAGAGAAGAATCTAAGTCGGGTAAGATGCTTTGGCGACTCAGATTTGGTGGCTCAGCGGGTGTCAGGAACTTGGGATTCAAAGATCCACTCATGGCGACTTATCGCCGAGAGGTTGATGCTATTGCTGGTTATTTCAAAGGATATCAAGTGGAGCATGTTGATCGAAGGAAAAATGAAGCAGCTGATGCATTAAGCAGGCTGGGGTCTCAGCCTAAATCGATGCCCCTTAATGTTTTCCTTGATGTTTTGCATAACCCATCAGTCAAGTTGCCTACAGAGGAGGACCTGGCAGTTGCTGACCTAGAGGCACAGTTGGTGGCGGCTCTTCATGTTATCCCTGATTCGACTGTTCCATATTTGGCTTATATGACCTGGGGCGAGTTACCTAAGGATGAAACTTTGGCCAGGCAAATAACCCGGAGGTCTAAGTCAATGACTATTACCAATGGTGAGCTTCACAGATCTAGTGTTACAGGGGTGTTTCAATGATGCATTTCTCCTGAGGAGGGCCGTGAGATTTTAAGGGAGATTCATCAAGGAGATTGCGGTCATCATGTCGGCTCTAAGTCTCTCGTTGCTAAGGCTTTTCGTCATGGGTTTTATTGGCTGATGGCTCATGCTGATGCAGAAGATCCGGTTAGTAAGTGTGATGGTTGTCAGAATTTTTTAAGATGAGCTCATGTGCCGGCTCAAGAATTGAGGATGATTCCAATTACTTGGCTGTTTGTAGTCTGGGGGCTAGATATAGTTGGGCCTTTCAAAAGGTCTTAGGATAAAAGACTCATCTCTTGGTAGCAGTTGACAAGTTTCCAAAGTGGGTTGAGGCTGAGCCGGTCAGCAAATGTGATGCAGCCACGGCGGTTCAATTCATCAAAAAGGTGATCTTTCATTTTGGATATCCTCATAGTATCATTACTGATAATGGTACTAATCTGTCAAAGGGGGCAATGAAAGAATTCTGGCAACAAGAGCATATTTGGCTTGATGTGTCATCAGTGGCTCACCCCTAGTCTAATGGCCAAGCTGAACGAGCTAATCAAGAAATCTTGAGAGGTATCAAGCCCTGGCTTATGGTCCCTTTAGAGAGGACACCGGGCTGTTGGGTGGATGAGTTGCCTTCAGTGCTTTGGAGTATCAATACCACCCCCAACAGATATACGGGTTACACGCCTTTCTTCATGGTTTACGGAGCAGAGGCGGTTCTCCCTAGTGACATATGTCACGACTCGCCCCGTGTGGCGGCTTATGTTGAAGCTGATAATGAGAAAGCACGTCAGGATGCTATTGACCTGTTGGATGAAGAGCATGACCTTGCGGCGGCTCGTTTGGCGATTTACTAGCAAGATCTGCGTCGTTATCACAGTTGCCGGGTTAAAACCAGAACTTTTCAAGAAGGTGATTTGGTGCTCTGGCTGATCCAGGATCAAACCAACATGCACAAGTTATCCCACCTTGGGAAGGACCATTTGTGGTCAGCAAGAATCTGGACAACAGGTCATACTACCTTATCGATGTTCAAGACCACAAGGACTCACACATGTCGGAGACCCACCGACCGTGGAATATTGCTCATCTTCGACTTTATTACACCTGAGCCACCGGCTCTTGTGATGTACATACTTCTATCAATGTATATATTATGATTAGTATAATAAAGCCGACATCCCTGATGATTCAGGGCCTCTGTCGTTTCATTTCTGAGAATCCGAGTGTTTATTTACTTCACAAGGTCACTTGGGGGCTTCCTGCTCATTGAGCATAGCTATGACCCTTTTGATCCGGCTTGTACGCCTTGATTGCAAATACTTGGGGGCTTCCTGCTCATTGAGCATAGCTATGATTACCCTACTGGTCCGGCTTGTATGCTCGGATCGAAATATTACTTGCGGGCTTCTTCTTAAATGAACAAAAGCTTTGTTTTCCCTCGTAATAGGCTTGGACACCAGGTGTATTCACCAAAAATGCGGGTTATCCTGCCTTTGTATGCCTGCCACTCCAACCAGGTAATCTTGGAATGACTCGCCGTACTCTTGACAGTTATCTTTTAAAAAACCTGAACTTGTCAAAGTTAAAACAACGATTTGGTCATGTGAGGCCCGACTTATAGGTCTGAACTAAGGAATAACTCAGTGGCTGTGCAGCCCTTGAATAGGACTTGATGTTGAGGCTTGGCAGCCTTTGAATACCTCACTACTAGGAAAAGGGCTATAGATAGGTGCGCCATTAGTGGTGGCGCACCACACATGTGGTGCGCCACTACTATATAGCTAGGTGCGCCATTAGTAGTGGCGCACCATTTGCTAGGTGCGCCACTAGTAACAGAAAAAAATTTGGTTTCGAATTTTTTTTTTGGAATTTTTTTTCAAAAAATGATATGTAATATGACCGGGAAGTTTGAAATATTTTTCAAAATTTCATCATACTCATGAACATGAACAAAGTCCTAGACATCAACAAGGTTTAATAGGATTGATATGATAGATATATCAACAAGTGCCTGTTAAGTGAGGTGGTGCTGGGGTTGGATAGAACTGCGAAGTTAAGCGTGCTCGGGCTGGAGTAGTGTGAGGATGGGTGACCTTCCAGGAAGTTTGACAACTTAGTGCGATTTGACTTGAGGTTAAGCATATTGACCCGAGATTAAGCCATAGTGACCCGAGATTAGTATCTGGTATACTAATGTCGTGATGCTAGGGGCGCACTTGTAGTGCACCATTAGTAGACAAAACAGGTGCGCCACTAGCAGGCCTTTTCCTAGTAGTGCCTTGATGTTTTGTTTTCTTTTGCCTTTGAGTGTTTTTGGTGACTTATATTTCCTGTACTCTCAAATTTTGGGGGGTGTTACCCTTTCCCTTCTGAGGCATTGTAAGCCGGCAGCGTGAATAAATCACACAGAGTGCTGCGCTCTATATTGGGATTGTTGCCCTTATTGGACATGGCCTTTTAAACCGGCAATGCACATAAGTATCACAGGTATGATATTTATTTTGTTATAATTATATGAGGTTTTTGATAAACCGGCCCTGGTTATGGACGTCAATCATCAGTGGCTTGTTATGTGGTTTTTTTTGACCCACCTTGGGGTAAACCACCAAGGTACATGTGCTCTGTTTGTATGAAGGGTTTATGACAATATGCTTAGGCAAAATTGATAATGAATATGAGCATTAACATTGGATCATCAAAGAAGATCAAAACAGCTCATCAAGTGTTATGCAGATCAAACATGCGCGATGGCATGACAGATAATTGTTTAAAGCTAGCATATTACAAGGCAGCAGCCAACTGAAAAGAATTAAGTGTTTTTTGCAAAAGTATCTAAGCTAGCAGATGTTAAGCCAGCCTGTGGCTCAGTGGTCTTGTCCTTGGCGAGTTGAAGGTTGTGGGTCATCCAACGCCGGTTCATCCTCCTCCTCTTCACCCATTGGCTGGAAGTCAGAGGTTGCCCAGTTGATCCTAGTCAAAGCTCTGAATACAACTTCATTGCTAATAAGTATTGACGGGTCACTATCAGGAGCAAAGGTGTGCTTATGGATTGGAGGAGTAAGGTCTTGTGAGTCATGAATTGGCGCCTTGACTTTCTTGTTGTCAACGTCGTAAACCGGCTGGTAATATGACAGATTGGTATTTTCAGCCAGCTTACTTGCTAGAGGACACATTTCCCTTGCTATTGACGCAAAGTCCTCTGCGCTGAAGGGAGACCCATCTTCTTTCACGTTGGGGCAGCCGTTAGCCAAATCTACCGGCTCAAGATCTGCTTGCCATGCTTTGGCCCGGGTTAGTGCGGTGAGTGCACCGACTCTTGCAGCTGATTTCTTCAGTTCCTCAATCCGCAGTTGCAACACAGACAACTTCTCCAAAGCATCCTTGATAAGGGTTGGCGGCTGTTTCTTGTGAGGAGCTGTGCAGATGTCTCATTGCACGCCAGTATATATTTGTTCTATGAGGATGTTGTTGGAAATATGCCCTAGAGGCAATAATAAAAGCATTATTATTATATTTCCTTGTTCATGATAATTGTCTTTATTCATGCTATAATTGTGTTATCCGGAAATCGTAATACATGTGTGAATAACAGACACCAACATGTCCCTAGTGAGCCTCTAGTTGACTAGTTCGTTGATCAACAGATAGTCATGGTTTCCTGACTATGGACACTGGATGTCATTGATAACGAGATCACATCATTGGGAGAATGATGTGATGGACAAGACCCAATCCTAAACATAGCACAAGATCGTATAGTTCGTTTGCTAGAGTTTTCCAATGTCAAAGTATCTTTTCCTTAGACCATGAGATCGTGTAACTCCCGGATACCGTAGGAGTGCTTTGGGTATGCCAAACGTCACAACGTAACTGGGTGACTATAAAGGTAGACTACGGGTATCTCCGAAAGTGTCTGTTGGGTGACATGGATCAAGACTGGGATTTGTCACTCCGTATGACAGAGAGGTATCACTGGGCCCACTCGGTAATGCATCATCATAATGAGCTCAGAGTGACCAAGTGTCTGGTCACAGGATCATGCATTACGGTACGAGTAAAGTGACTTGCCGGTAACGAGATTGAACGAGGTATTGGGATACCGACGATCGAATCTCGGGCAAGTAACATATCGATAGACAAAGGGAATAGCGTACGGGATTGATTAAATCCTCGACATCGTGGTTCATCCGATGAGATCATCGTGGAGCATGTGGCAGCCAACATGGGTATCCAGATCCCGCTGTTGGTTATTGACCGGAGAGTCGTCTCGGTCATGTCTGCTTGTCTCCCGAACCCGTAGGGTCTACACACTTAAGGTTCGGTGACGCTAGGGTTATGAAGATATGTATATGCAGAAACCCGAATGTTGTTCGGAGTCCCGGATGAGATCCCGGACGTCACGAGGAGTTCCGGAATGGTCCGGAGGTAAAGAATTATATATAGGAAGTGCTATTTCGGGCATCGGGACAAGTTTTGGGGTTATCGGTATTGTACCGGGACCACCGGAAGGGTCCCGGGGGTCCACCGGGTGGGGCCACCTGTCCCGGGGGGCCACATGGGCTGTAGGGGGTGCGCCTTGGCCTAGATGGGCCAAGGGCACCAGCCCCTATAGGCCCATGCGCCTAGGGTTTCCACCATAGAAGAGTCCATGTGGTGGAAGGCACCCCTAGGTGCCTTGGGGGGGAGGGAAACCTCCCCTTGGCCACCGCCCCCCCCTAGTAGATGCCATCTACTAGGGCCGGCGCCCCCCCTGGCACCCCTATATATAGTGGGGGGAGAGGAGGGATTTCACACCAGCCCCTGGCGCCTCCATCTCCCCCCGTTACGTCTCTCCCTCGTAGTCTCGGCGAAGCCCTGCTGCTGTGACGCCCTGCATCCACCACCACGCCGTCGTACTGCTGGATCTTCATCAACCTCTCCTCCCCCTTGCTGGATCAAGAAGGAGGAAACGTCTCCCGTCCCGTACGTGTGTTGAACGCGGAGGTGCCGTCTGTTCGGCGCTGGTCATCGGTGATTTGGATCACGTCGAGTACGACTACATCATCACCGTTCTTTTGAACGCTTCCGTGCGCGATCTACAAAGGTATGTAGATGCATCTAATCACTCGTTGCTAGATGAACTCCTAGATGATCTTGGTGAAACGAGTAGGAAAATTTTTGTTTTCTGCAACGTTCTCCAACAGATGTAGGCGGCTTTTAAGTTCTTGCGCATATCTGAGCCAATGTGGGCAATTCTGGAGCCTGCGTCATCAATAAAGTCTATAAGCCGGATGCATAGTGATTATAATAAATTGGAAGCAAAAAATTGAGATGATGTTACTTACCAAAGATGGCAGCAGTCATGGCGTTTACTTGATGTTTTAAGCCGGCTAGCTCCTCAGCTACCAGCTTAAGAGCCGCTTCAGCATCATCTGCTCTTCTCAACAGGGATGGCTTCTCTGTTTTCTAGCCTGCTTGATCAGCTTTGAAGTCTTTTTTCAGCTTCTCCATATCAGCTAAAGCAGTGGTCAACTCGGCTTTGGCCTTGGAGGTTTCTGATTGCTCAGACTTGATGTTTTCTTGAAGGTCGGCGACTTGGGATTCTTTGCTATTAAGCTTAGCCTGCAAGATATAAACAATGAGTGGGATTACAATGAGTTTATTTAATAAGTCCCAAGCACAATACAAGTATTTTACTTGGCACTTGGGGGCCAATGCACCTTGCTCTTTTCTCAAGACAAGTTTATGATAACCTGATTGCTATATGATGACTATAGCCGGTCATGGGGGCTATATGCTTGAATTTTCTGGACACATATGGTAATGAGACCCGGCTTATCTTGACAGATTAAGCCGGCCCTTGAGGGCTATAGATGTAAAATTAAATCATTATTATTTAAAGTCCCGGCTCATCTTGACAGATTAAGCCGACCCTTGGGGGCTACACATGCAAAGTTGATGTACTACTATTGGAAGTCCCGGTTTATCTTGAAAGTATAAACCGGTCCTTGGGGGCTACTGGAATTGATCTATAAAGCTATTGAAGTTTACAACACATTCTATTCTATCATGTCCAGTAAACTTGGCGGCTAATGGAAGTGTATTTATATGAAGAGAGTTGTAGTGTTTACCTCAAAGCGCTCCTTCATCAAGTTTACTAAGCCGGCTTCATAGTCACAGCTTGTGTATAAGTGGTTCAAGTACCCAGAGTGAATCTCTTGGGCACTGAAGTGGGCATAGCTGTCCAGATTAGCTGACCACTTGCCTTTGTCAGCAATAGAAATCTCCTCTTTGGCGTTGTGCTTTGACAAGACAGTAGGGTTGCCCAGCTCTGCATAACCATGCCTAGTGATTGTAACATCATCATCTTTTTCTTCAGCCGGCTTGATGGGGCTTGGCGGCTAAATGGAGCTCGGTGGATTGGTGGTGGCTGGGTCAACATGCATCTGGTCAATGTCAATATTGTGATCAACCAGTGGCGGTTCATCAACTGTGGCTTCAGGGGCTTCATGAGAGGTCTCTGCTGACTGCTGCTCCGGCTTAGAAGGGTTTTCAGGAGTTTTTGTCACCATCATCTTCTTGTCGGGCTTTCCCATAGCCCTGTGAATGAAACACAAGATAAGGTTAGTACAACAGTTGTGTATATTCTTACCCCAGGCACCGGTTTGAAGGCTGGGACATGAGTCCCTGTTGATTCGCCAGAGGAGGAATGAGACGTCCCGTGATAATTTGAATCGGAAGGATTAAGAGGTTGTCAAAAAAAGGCCAGCCCTGGGATAAGTGAAGTCGGAGTTTGTTGAAACCTCTGGATGACGCTTGGGAGGATCTAGGGTTTTCGGTAAACCGGAGGAAAGGATCCTGCTTCCACTATTCCGGGTTGTGCGGCGAGCTTCATGTTGCTACTTCTTGAAAATAAAGTTGGGATCAAAATAAGCCAAAGGATGAGAAAACCTTACTTTCCAGCTTGCTTGGCAAGTTTTCTGTTTTGGCATCGACTCCGAGCCAAAGGAAAGAACAATTACCTCTTCGTCAAACGCATGGCTAGCTTCGGCTTCCTCCTGATAGTAATTATTGTCAATGAGATGTACAAAAAATGAGCCAAGAGAGTCAGGTTCTACCTCCGACTCATCATCATCACCATCGTCATCCAAGTTTAACTCGGAGGGATCGATGGTGTTCTTCTTGGCAGGCCTTTTTGTTGCCTTGGTCTTGGTACGGGTCGGTTTGGCCGACTTATCTTGCGGCTTCTTCTTCTAAAATGGAGAGTCGGCCTGTTGAGGTCAAATGATCATAAGTTGGCTATATTAACGGAAATATGTTTGAACGCAGGGTGTGCAACACTTATAGCTGGCGGCTTGTTGAAGGTGAAGAAAGGACTAAGTCCAGTTTTACTGCATTCCGCCCATGTTTCGTTCAGCAACGCCTTGGTGGCTTCAGTGATTTCTGCGTCGGATAGTTGAATATCACAGTGGCGATGGGGATCTTTCAAATCGCCACTATATTCGCACATTAAGCCGGGGCGACGGCTTAATGGCAAGATCCTCCAGGAGACCCAGCACCGAACAAGGTCAATGCCGGTTAAGCCATTAGCCATGAAGGCTCTGAGCTTAGAAAACCTGGCACATACTTGGCCCGCACCTTGGTGCTGATCCGTGGTGGAAGTGGATGAGTGTTGCTAAGACGGTGGTCACAGTAAACCGACAGAGGATTATCGTCTGTCGGGGATGTGTTTTGGCAGTAGAACCAAGTTTGGTTCCAATCCTTGGGATGGCTGGGCAGCTTGGCATAAGGAAAATTGGCTTCTTTCCTGTTCTGAATTGAAACCCCGCCAAGTTCCAAGCTAGGTCCATCAGTAAATTCTGTCTAACGGTTCAAATAATAAAACTCTCTAAACAGTTCAACGGTGGGCTCCTCTTGAAGATAAGCTTCATAGAATACTTGGAAGTTGCAAATACTGGACACGAAATTGGGCCCAATGTCTTCAGGATGAAGTTGGAAAAAATTAAGTGTGTCTCGGAAGAACTTTGAGCCAGGCGGGCTAAACCCCTGGATCATGTGGTTAGTGAAAACAATCACTTCTCCGTCCTTGGGCTCAGGAGGATTTTCAAGACCTGGGACCCTCCAGTGGATGTCCTCTTTTTTAGCTAATGTGCCAGTTGCAACCAAGTTGCTCAGGTCTTCCTCAGTGACCTGGGATGGGACCCAGTTGCAAGCAGTGAACGTCTTAGTCATTTTTGATGATCTGGAAAGAAGATTATGTCGGTTTAGGACTATGTGATTAAACCGGCTGTTGGTTCAAGGGTAAACAATGACGAAACATGCATGAAAATGTGTTAAGTTGAAGGATAGCATTGGAGTTATAAAGGTAAACTGTTGCCGGCTTAAGAGGGGACTATGGTACCTGGCGGGTTACGGTTTATGTTAAGCCGCCCGTACAATTATTGATTTTCAGATCTGTGAAGTGGAAAAATTGCTAAGTGTTGGACAAACAGCTTTCACAGATTGATGCTATGATTTTGGATCTACTACAGTTCGAATAATGAAGAAAATTTCTAAACCTAAGTTGCAGCGGCAGAACAGTTCATGTGCCCAGATGAGATCTCTCACGGAGAGGAAGCATTCAAACATAAAAAATGAGTTCTAAGGCTAACGCCGCACAAGATAAGCATCAAAGCTTATAGGAAACAATGAAGAACGAAGAAGGGTGGAGATGAACTACGACGAACTCGCAGAAACCCTAATGGGATCTATGGTGGGAGAAAGGGAAAAACATACCGGAGCTGTTGAACAGTGGAGGCGTGCAAACAAACTCTGTTCGGTTCAGGTTGGTGCAGCGGCCGCAGTTGAGGCAATGACGAAGGTCGATGGTGGAGGCGGAGCTCGGGTGCTGAGGCGTTGTGAGGAAGAAAATGAAGACGAGGAGGCAAGGGGGGAAAGTGAAAGAGACCCTTGGCCCTATTTATAGGGCAGAAAGGATAAGTGGCATGCGCGGGATTCGAGGAGACTGAAAAATGGATATGTGACAGCACAAACGCCTCAATTTTCGGAGATTCATTAAAAGTGAAAGCATATTAAGATTTGGGCCTCATATGATATTAATATGAGGTGACGTCACGACGGGTTACCACAATTCTAGGAGATGGCGTCGTGGCGGTTTACAAGATCCCGCAAGGACAGGTGATGAAGGATTTTTTTTCTAAATGTTGAAGATTGATATGAACCAGTTCACATCAACCTGGGGCCTAATGTTGGGGATATAACTATCAGGTATGACCCGCCCAGGAGGGGCCGGGTCATACCACTGGCGGTTCATAACAAGAAGGCCCATGAAGATGTTGAAGATGGCGGTTCATGAAACAAGCTTACTAAAGGCCCAAGACCGGGAGGAGACTTGAGGCCAACGGGCGTAAACTGCCATATGTTTAACTTGTATGCTAAGGAAAGTGTAGTTCTGTCACTGAGCCGGACACATTGTGTATGGGCCGGCTGGGACTCTATAAGCCGCCGGGCATCAGCCTGTGTACATAAAGGGGTGACTCGGCGGCGGTTTAGGGCAAGAAAGAAGAGATCGAGAACTAGGTCAAGCATATTCGGTCCCTGGTAATGGAAGCCCAAGCAATACAACCATAAACTGGAGTAGGCCTTTACCTCCACCACGAGGGGTCAAACCAGTATAAACTCTCTGAGTGTCCCTTGTACTATTTAACCCCTTCAAGCTAACTACGTTGTGATGGCTCCACACATAAGTCCTCATGCTAGGGCATCTGCACTGACAATTCCACGACACCTCCCAAGGTGATGCTCTGTTGTCTTGTATGTTGACTTGGTCTTCTTGATTCGCTCCTTGCTCTCACAAAGAGCGGTTTCTCTGGCTTGGCCTTGCTTTGTATGTTTGGGGTAGACATTCCTTTGTCAAGCCCAGGCTGATAGGGCAGAGGCTCTTTGTCCGTGCACAAGTCAGGGGGAATAAACACCCCTGTTTGTGTACCCCAACATAATAGACAAGGTTACTTCTTCGTGGACCCTTCATGGGTAGAGCCGCCCGTTGACTCGTGCAGCCATTTCCCTCCATGGGTTGAAGTCTCCATCAACATAGATGTAAGATAGCACCACCTATCGGAACCACTCCAAAAATCACCGTCTCTTCATTGTGTTTGATTTCTCCGACCCCTCCTTTACATTCATATGCAAAGTCTTTGCTTTTCGCACTCAACTCCTAGACTTGCTTGTGTAGGGTGTTCTTGACTAGGTAGAATTGCTAAAACTTGCCTACAACTAAAATTGGAAACTGATAAGTTTTTATTTGGTCAAGTAGTCTAATCACTGCCTCTAGACATACTTTCGATCCTACTAGGGTCCCGAGTTGTTGGTCCAGGAACAATGGTAACAAGGGGAAATGGGATATGATGTTTACCCAGGTTCTGATATCCTGCAAGGGCACAAGGCTATTGTAGCACTTTGATGTGATAAGTAGAGTGTCGAACCCACAGGGAGCAAATAGGAAGACACTACCAACCTTGCAACTACGTTATCTGCATAGCTATGTTCCGACCCAAACTGTAGTTTGGAAATAGGCTATTCTATCAGTTGCTACCGAAATAGTAATAAAAAGAAGGTTTAACTAGACTACAAAGTTGGACTAAAAATATACGAAACTATAACACAAAGTAAAAGTGGTTGTGCTTCTAGGATTGAAAAGAGCAAAAGGCGGGGCTTTCAGTCTCACTAGTACTAGAGGAGCATCTCAGTGGCATACAAGTATTATAGACTACTAAGTGTTCTCCTATGGTTTGCATCTGCGATATGTCCCTCCTAGGTGTACTAGACATAACATCGAGTCAAGGTTACACGTGGCTGTCAATAATACACAACGGAACGAAAGGATCACGAAGTTCATCTATCTACTCCATCTACGTGCAAGTAACATACATGCAACATGAAAGAGAGTAAATACAAACTGAAGCCAAAGACTAGTTGTGCGTACTAGATCATACCTCAAGCTAGGACCGGATCAATTACTCAAACATCGATGAATGGACACACAAAAAGGAATGATTTATTGTTGCCATGAACATGTTCAATCCTACAAAATACATGTGCAAGGAATGAGATGGAGATGGTGATGGCGACGACGCCTCCTTCTCCTCCTCTTGCGTGGCCTTCGTGGTGATGGTGATGGAGGGAGAGGTCTTCCTCTAGATGAGATGGGAGAGCCTCCCGGAGTCCGCATGGACTTGTGGTGGAATGAGGATGATGATCCCAACAGCTAGGATTGTAGCCCTTCATATAGGAGGCCTCCTTAGGTCTCCTCCGTTGATGTTGCCTCATCCCCTTCATCCAACGGCTCTAGGGGAGTCAAATTCACACCCAAATGATGCCTTATCTGTCAATGATCCTGTAGGAACAAACCGGGACAAAATCGAAGCAAGATCGGGAAATCTTTAGCCAATCTATGAAGCCGTTTGAAGATCATACAGGCGCCCATACGAGCAGCTACGAGCGCATGGAAGGCCGTGATCTGGTGTGGACTCCGGGAGCACTTTCGTATTTTGGTTGCCATTTCTTCCTACTAATTCCGATTTTGACGTTCTTGGGCTCGTTGGATTGCTAGAAAAAAGCACAATGCGTTTGTGTCCTTGGATCTTCCATTTGGACAATTCAATAAATGTCAAAACATCAAATACTCCATAGGGTCTTCATGTGGTGCATGGATTTCTCCGGCTTGACTCCATTTTAATGTGCCAAGTCCTTGAACATGCCAATACACCTACAAAGACCACGAAAACAAAGGAAAACTAAATAAAAATATTTTTTGCAACAAACTTGGTAAAATGAGTAAATACCAAAAAGTATGCATGGGGGACATGCATAAGTGCTAGATGGATATGTTATGAGGGTTTTTTGCAGTAGAATATACTCTGAAAAGTATGCATAAAATACACTCATCAGGTTCGGGCCCTCTCAAAGAGGTAAAACTCCTACGTCTCACTTCCCTTATATTGATGTGATGGAGTATCAAGTACAAGATGATCTACCTCGAGATTGTATGTTTGTTTTCTAAACCCTAAGGCTGGTAATCATGCTTCTGATACTTCTCCAATGTATCTATAATTTTTGATTGTTCCATGTTGTTATATTATCAATCTTAGATACTTCATATGCAATTTTATATCATTTTTGGGAACTAACCTATTAACTCAATTCCCAGTATCAGTTCCTGTTTTTGGCTCTCATTTTGTTTCACAGAAAATCAATACCAAACGGAGTACAAACATGATGAAACTTTATGGCTATTTTTTCTATACCAGAAGGGACCATAGAAGCTTTGGGAGGAGGCCAGAAGACGTATGGGAGAGCCACAATCTCACACGATGCACCCCAGAGGGCGCACTACCTGAGATTGTGGGCCCCATGTAGGTCCGTTTGACCTAATTCCTAGCATATAAATTCCCATAAATCCAAAAACCAACAGAGAGCCACCCGAAACAATTTTTTCGCTCTCGCAGACTTTGTTCTTCTCCAATCCCATCTGGAGGCCTTCTCCGATAATCTGCTAGAGGGGGAACTGATCATGGAGGGATTTACATTAGCTTTGCTGCACTCTGTTGATGTGTGAGTAGTTCACCACAGACCTATGGGTCCATAGTGATTAGCTAGATGGCTTCTTCTCTCTTTTTGATCTTCAATACAATGTTCTCCTTACAGTTCTATCAGATGTAATCCTCTTTTGCAGTGTGTTTGTTGGGATCTGATGAATTGCGGGTTTATGATCAGATTATTCACTGAAAGATGTCGAGTATTTTCTGAACTTTATTATGCATGATTGTTATAGCTTAGTATTTCTCTCTGATCTATCCATTTGGTTTGGAGAACTAGACTGATTTATCTTCAGCGGGAGAGGAGCTTTGTAGTGGGTTCAATCTTGCGGTGTCCTCACCTCGTGAAAGAAGGGGTAGTGAGGCACGTATTGTATTGTTGTTATTAAGGATAAAACGATGGGGTTTAATAATATTGCTTGGTTTTATTCTATCTACATTATGTCATCATACTTCATGCATTACTCTATTTGTTATGAACTTAACACGTAGAGAGGCAAGCATAGAAGCTCTCTCGAAGTGGAGTAATAGTAGTAGATGCAGGCAGGAGACGGTCTATATACATGATCATTGCCATGAATAATTTCATAACTAGGTGCTTTTATATCAATTGCCCTACAGTAATTTGTCTACCTACTGTCGTGGTTTTGTCACGACAGATGTCCTTGAAAAAGGACTTTGTCGTGAGGCCATCGCAGCTAGGTAGTAGCTTGAACGGGGTTGATAGGAATCGAGAGACATGGGTTTACCCTGGTTGGGCCCCTAACGGTGGAGGTAATAGCCTACTTCCTGCTTGATTGGTTATTGCTTGGGATCTCGATTAGAAGGGTGCGACTTGGCTAACCTAGTACTCGAGAGCTTGTAACCAAGCACTTTCTACCTCAAGGGCTCCTATTCATACATAGGTTGAGGCCCTGAGGTTAAAACAGAATCCGGGTCGTATTATGGCCCACGTATTAGTCTGCTTCCTACCTATCTTACCTCCAAAGTAAGGGAATTTGTTTATAGCTTCCTTATTGGGCAGGCTTACCAGATCCTGAGCAACGAGCTGGCCTCCTCTCTGAGTCGCCTTCTGGGCTTCAAATTATGGCCAACATAGCTGGCCTGATGACGACTTGCCATGTGTGATGTCGGGTCATTCCGGCTGGGTCACACTATGGGGTACTAATGATCCACAAGTATATGGGATCAATCATAGTCCTTTTGATAAGTAAGAGTGTCGAACCCTACGAGGAGCAGAAGGAAATGACAAGTGGTTTTGAGCCAGGTATTTTCTTCAAGCACTGAAATAGTTGGTAACAGGTAGTTTGATAGTAAGATAATTTATAAGAAGCAAGTAACGGTAACGGTAAATAAAGTGCAGCAAGGTAGCACAATCCTTTTGTGGCAAAGAATAGACAAAAATGGTCTCTTATGATAAGCAAATCATTCTTGAGGGTACATGGGAATTTCATCATATCACTTTCATCAAGTTGGTTTGATTCGTGTTCGCTACTTTGATAATTTGATATGTGGGTGCACCACTACTTAGGTGTTGTTCTTGAACAAACCTCCTACTTAAGATTAACCCCCTCGCAAGCATCCGCAACTACGAGAAAAGTATTAAGATAAAATGTAACCATAGCATTGAACTTTTGGATCCAAATCAGTCCCTTACAAAGTAGCGCATAAACTAAGGTTTAAGCTTCTATCACTCTAGCAACCCATCATCTAAGAACTACTCCACAATGCATTCCCTTAGGCCCAAATATGGTGAGGTGCCATGTAGTCGATGTTCACATGACAGCACTAAGGGAATCACAACATACATATCATCAAAATATCAAACACATATCAAGTTCACATGATTACTTGCAACATGACTTCTTCCGTGACCTCAAGAAAAAAAGTAACTACTCACAAATAATAATCATGCTCAAGATCAGAGGGGTATTAAATAGCATAATGGATCTAAACATATAACCTTCCACCAAATAAACCATATAGTAATCAACTACAAGATGTAATCAACACTACTAGTTAACCACAAATACCAATCTAAGGTTTCGATACAAACATTGAACACAAGAGATGAACTAGTGTTTGAGAGAAGATGGTGTTGCTGAAGATGTTGATGGAGATGGCCCTCCCAAAGATGGGAGAGTTGTTGGTGATGACGATGATGATGATTTCCCCCTCCGGCAGGCGAGTTCCCCCGGCGAAATCGCTCCGCCAGAGCGCAAAAGTGCTCCTACCCAAGTTCCGCCTTGAGACGGCGGGGCTTCGTCCCGAAAGTCCTCTCCTTATTTTTTTTCTAGGTCAAAGTGACTTATATACTAGAAGAGGGGCACGTGAGGTGGGCCGAGGAGGGCACAACCCACCAGGGCGCGCCTGGGCTCCCTGGCGCGCCCAGGTGAGTTGTGCCCACCTGGTGGCCCCCCTCTAGTAGTTATTTGCTCCAGTATTTATTATATATTCCAAAACAATTCTCCATAAATTTTCAGCTCATTTGGAGATGTGCAGAATAGGTAACTCTGACGTAGCTTTATTAGGTCCAGAATTCTAGCTGACGGTATTCTCCCTGTTCATGTAAACCTTGTAAATTATGAGAGAAAAGGCATTAAAATTACTCCCAAAAGCATTATTATGCATAAAAACATTATAAGTAATAGTTGTCGGTGTCCTGGACTTGGGGGTATCCAGTCCTGCCTGCCTGTGGCCCACCACGTGGCTCCATCGACAACCTGGTATGGCCCAGCTTCAACAACAACGCAGCAAGACCCTCGCGAGGGGCCAAGCCTCGCGAGGCGGACGACGATAGTACCCCTGAAGGAGTTGGCCTCCTCAGGAGGGCTCCTGAGGGCCGGAGAGATCTATGAAGCTACCTCATGAGGCTCAGCTGACGTGAGCCATGGCGACCAAGGCCAGGCGGGCGCCAGGCGGGCGCAGAGCGCAGGTTTCCTCTTTGGTGCAAGGGAGGCAAGCCGCAGACGCGGAGTCCCGAGGAAGAAGCCAAAGGTTTCCATTCTGGTAAAACGAGACCAAGACCGCCAGGACGGAAAGACGAAGGTCATCACCAAGCCCACCGCAGCGTCACGACCAGAGACTTTTCGCAGGCAAAGACTACTTTTGTCAGGATAGACTGTACTACTTGTCCCCTTTCGAATCCTGCCGTTGTGGGATCCCTTCCCGCTCATATTTGGGAGGAGGACCAAGGCACTATATATAGGGCTTAGCCATCACCATAGGGGAGGATCAATTCCTTCCGAAGCAACACACCAGCTCAAGAACACCTCACCTCCTAGGGCTTGTTCATCCTTGTACTAGTTCATCCATGGCCCCTCGAGGCAATCCACCACACCACACTAGACTAGGGTATTACACCACAACGGTAGCCCGAACTAGAATAAATCTCTGTGTCTTTGTGTCTCTGTGAGCCCGACGCGCTAGGCTAGGGAGGATCGCGAGTAGGTAGGCTGGCAGGTTGAGATCTCCGCACACACCAGTGTTCGAACCTCTCACGGGTTGCCGGACCCAGAAATCCGACATTTGGCATGCCAGGAAGGGGTGCATCGGATCTTCTCTTCTGTCGACCAGTCCTCCTCCGCTCCACCGATGCCATGATCGACGCCCCGAGAGCACACGTCGAGCACTGGGTCGTCCAGACCTCCTCGACAGCACCCACCGGTGAAGAAGACCTCCACTCTGCTCTGCTCGCGGCCCGCGTTCTGCCGGGGGCAACCTGCCGCGGGGGCGCGCAGCACAGTCTTCTCCTCTGGCTCCGCGCCGCAGCCGCGCAGCTGTGTGATCTGTGAACTACGCTATAGCAACTGCTCCGCACTCGTGCAGGGAACAAGCAAACATGCGGACGGTAGTCATCGTGGCCCGTGAGCTTGTGCGGTGCAGGCAGCTTGAGAGTGGCCGCGACGCCCTGCTGGAGCGGGTCGCTAAGCTACTAGATGCGGCGTGCAGGGGGTGGCGCCGTTCTGCACCCTCCCCACATCGCAGGCGATGTTGGAGGCGCGCGCTCATCCCCAACACAGCCGCGCGCCCTCTCCAAGGAACCACAGAGAGCTTCTTAACTACAACCAGCCTCGTGGGGCAGCCCGCGCCGACCCAAACATGCCCCCTCGGCACGGGGCTGCTCCGGAAGACACCACCAGGGGCCGTGTTGGAGTGCCGGCCCCTGGCCAGCAGGACCAGAGGATGACAAAAGGGGCGGGAGCATTAGGCGGCCGGGCGACGCCCCTGGCACGAGCACCCCAGAAGCCTGCGTTCCCATCGCGATGGATCCAAGGCACGCGCTAGGAGAGGGCCCCATCCAATCCAGCATGCCAGGCTGGGTGTTGGACATACACGAGGCCGAGCTCCCCTTCGAACCACCACCAAGCCCTGCCGACATCCCCAGCAGTGGTAGCCTCTGGGTACAGTTAATGCTGCAGGGGCACGCTTACACTAACAATGGATCGTAGGTAAACCAAGATGCGGCAACCACCAAGACCCTCAGACGGCGGGCTTCCCTCAGGAGCACGAAGGATGTTGGGAGTAGCGCGGGGGGAGCCCAGCTGTAGGGCCCTCCTTGCGCTGTGCAGAATAGGATCCATCCTCGAGGTAGGTTCCCTGCCAGGGAAGGCGCCGGCTAGCCCTTCCCCTTGGTAGGGGGCCTGCGGGTTTCGAGGACGCCGTCAGCATCCCCTTGGCCTCTTGGTCTTGTCCTGGTTTCCGGTCTCCCCAACACTGGTCAGGGGCGGCGCATGGTGGGGTCCTCGTCGGGCAACATGAAGCAAGGCTCCGGCCTATGAAGGTCTCCGCTCGTGACACTCTCATGTAATAATGAGTGGGGCTGCACATGCCTCGGAGTCTCCTGAGTGCCGCCCTTGGGCCTCACGGCGGCTCCCACCCACGTCCTAGTGGAAGCACCATGCTCCGTGCTGGCCGTCGATACTGTCCCCAATGACTATGCCCAGCCAGTGGAAGCACTTAGCTCCTTGCTGGTGAGAAGACCGAAGACTGAAGACTGAAGACCAGTTAGGCGCCGGACGCGGCAGCCTGCTTTTTGCCTCTGTTTTTGTACTCGCTTGCCGACTTTTTGAAGCAGTGTGTTTTCTGTGTGTTTATAAAACAGGGGGAGTTTTATTTTCTCGTGTCGCTCTTTAGCCTTCAGTTCTTGCATTCTTTTTTTAGAGCTCGTGACCGCTACCCTCCCCTCTCGCGCCATGGGAGCGGGGGCTGGGTATAGTGTACGTGCTGGCGTTGATTGCTCCCTTCAGGGGCTCAAAGGCGCGGCCGCTCCGTGCGCCCACCTTGCCACAATCTGGTAGTTGGCTCCTTACGAGGCACTCTATGGCAGGCCAGCATGCCCCTCAAGAGGCAGGCCAGGCCTCACTCAGGGCCCACGAAACTCAGGATAAGTCAAAAATAACTATCATGTTCATCGGCACGCAGCCTTGCTGGGTCCCCTCCGGTTGTTACTTCAAAAAGCATTTGGCAATCTCATATATCATAAGGGGCACCCCCCTTTCAAAATGCTCTCACAAGGATGTGCTTGAGTTTTAATAGATGCCTAACTGGACACGCCTTCTTCGTCATTCCCGTCCATGTTGCTTGTGCTGAAGCTGCCATCATCCTCGTCATATCCACCCGCGCCAGCTCCTTCGGCTGCGAGCATGGCCGTGTCATCCTCAGGAGTTAGCTCCTTCACCGGAGCATCCACATGACCATCCACCCACTTGGCAATCTTTTCTTGGGTGGCCGCAGGCACGGGGGCTAGCACGATGCTGAAGTCGAAGTGGGAGTCAAGGTTTGGGAGGTTGCTGAAGATGCACGAGAGCGCGCGCCCAAGGAGGCCCTGACTCCTCTCTTCAATGAGCTGGCGGGCTTTTGCAGCCTGGTCCTCCAGGCAGGTCACAATATCAGTGAAGAAGCGGAGATGGCTGGCATAGTCGCTCTCGCATGGGTGAGGAGCGCTCTCATCGGAAATGGCACCCAAGGCATTGTTGGCTCTGACACGCATACCCTAGAGCATGGGCCCATGCTCGCGCTCCAGTGTCAGGCGATGGCACTTTTCACTCAAGGCCTTCTCTAGGAGGGAGGCAGTGTCCTCGGCCTGCTTCCGGAGAGAGGATATCTCGGTGCGAGCAAAACCTAGGGTGGATTCGAAAGAAGTCAGGGCCTCCCGGGCAGCGCCCTCGCGCTGCTTCACCGCCTGCAGCTCGGTCTTCAGGATGGAGGTCCGGCCCTCAAAGTCAGCCTTGAGCAGCCTAGGTCTAGGTGGTGCCCTCCGGCTAGCCCAGCACGTGCCTTCACCACCTTCTCCTCCACCTCCACCTGGACCCGAGCTTCTCGGGCGGCGACAGCACCCTCAGCCGCGGCGGCCTGGCGCTCCCTCACCTCCAGCCTTTCCAGCGCCAACCTATGATCCATGGCCTCCAGCGTCAAGTCCTCATGGTGCCTCAGGAGTTCTACCTCGGCAAGGCCACCTCACCTGGCGAGGAGGCCAGCAGGGCACGATGCTCCTCAATTTCGCGCAGCAGGACAACACTCGAAGATAGAAGATCTCGCTCCTGCTCCTCAACCGCCTTGCGATGGCAGTTGGATGCCTCAGCCTCTTCCATGGCACGAGCGCAAGCTTCTCGAGAAACCGCGAGCGAGGCCTCCACGCGCGCTTCGGCTTTGTCTCGCTGAAGCTTCCTAAGATTGATGGCCACCTTCAATTGCTGCATTCATCCTCCAAGCGGCGATTCTCTGCTTCAAGCCTAGTGTCGACGTTGGCGAGCTCCCTGCCAAGATGGACCATCGCACGCATCGCTTTACCAAAGAACCCAAAGTGCACCGCGCTGCACCCACGAGCAAGCGCGAGCTCGTTGTCAAGGTCCCCACCGGCTCCGGAGGCTGCTCGGGAGACGCTGGGATCTCTGCTAGTCGCCGGCTGGGGGCTGGCTTGTGGGGCCCCACAGCTTGAAGATGAAGGATGCCCGGACCTGCGCACTCTTCACCTCGCGGACAAAGTCATGGGGGGAGAAAACATGGGGCTCGGTTCTGGGGCGCCCTCGCGGTGTTGAGCTGGAGGGAGCCAGATTCATACCCTGCGCAGGCTCAAGGTGCTAGGGGCTGCACGCCCGCGCCATGTTGAGGCTCTTGGGGGTCTCCTCCTCTCGAGGTTGGTTCTTCATGAAGATCCTGCAAAACCCAGCCATGAGAAAACGCAGTGCACTCGGAGATCAGGAGCGAAGGTACTTACTCATTGGCAGCCACATATCTCCTCGCCTTTAGCGGCCGACGGGTGCCATCGTCACGGCACGGGGACCTCTTCCTCTTCAGGAGAGACTCAAGGCACAGGCAGTGCTGACCTGGCCCCGGCGGGCGATCCTCAAGAGGGGGAGCGTCCGGAGTGATATCTGGAGCAATGGTCCCAAGGGCAGGGGCGCCCAGCGTGGCCTCCTGGCTCACGACTCTGGAGCCATTGGTGGGCTCCTCGTCGCCAGCAGCAGCTCTGGAGCCACCAACCCAGGCGTCAGAGGCCCCTGCCTCCAGAAGCCTGGTGATGTGCAGGCTCTGCAGTAGCCCCTGCCGGAACCCCAGAAGCTTGAGGCTCCTGAGCCTCTAACGAGGCTGGATCTCCGGAGGAGGCCCTGACAGCGGACGGAGGCATGAGTCCCCCTACTTCCACACTTGGGGCGCACGCAGCCCGGTCAATCAAGAGAGGAGCCACGAAGACTAGATTCTCACGGGGTCCCTCGATGCCCTCAGGGAGCAACCCCCATTCATCAAACAGGGGCATCTGCCCCGTGAAGACCTTCTTGTTCGAGCACAGATAAAGAAGGAAGCCATTCCCCGGGAGGTCGGCAGGCTCGGGCTCGCCACTCAGGAGTTTAAGCACCACACTCAAGGTATCGACAACAAGCGACGGCTTCTGCAACCTCATCGGGTCTCCAGCACCGGTGAAGTCCCACATCGGGCGAGAATGGCACTAGAGGGGAGCGAGGCGCTTCTTCACAAATTCCTTCACCACCATTGGCACCGTCACCCCCAGTTCCTGGATCCTCGCCAACCTCTTCCAGACAAAAGCGAGACGCCGGTCCGTGAGCTTCGCATGGCACTAGCCAGAGCTTGGCGAAGCCGGCGACCCAGGGATCGTGAGCAGGGAGCTGAACATGCAGGCGTCCTTCAGAAGCCACTGCTTCTAGAATCCCTTTGCGATGGGCGAGAGCTCGAGGTCGATCCCCGAGCCAGCAGTCGCGGCCACGGCTTCGAAGGTCACACACCCGGAGCGCTGGCGAGCGTCCACCAGCCGGAGCACGAAGAAATGCCGAAACAAGGCCATAGAGGGAGTGATGCCCACCATGGCCTCACAGAGGAAGACAAAGACGGCACGGAGGATGATGGAGCGGGGATCCAGATGCAGCAGATTGATCTTTTAATGTGACATCACAACATTGAAGAAGGGGGAGAAGGGAGGAACCAAGCTAGTAAGGAGAGCATGGAGATGGATGGGAATCTCGGTGGCGCTCATCTCTCTGGTCCGCCAAGATGCCGGGCGGGCAGCCATCGCCCCCCCCCCTCGTTGGAGCTGGCCGCGAGTGCATGGCGAACCTTGTCTGGCCCTTCCTTATTGATCACCGTCGACTGCTCAAGGGCCGGCTCCAAGGCAGGTGGAGGACCTGCCGGTGCGCGCGGCTTCACCTTCTTCCTCCTTGGCTTGGGAGCCATGGCGAATACCAAAAGGGAGCAAGGCACCGGCACCAGATCTACAGATGCGGCGGCACGATTGGGGAGGAAGAAACAAGAGCTGGGCACGACACACCACAAAGGGCAAGTTGCACTGACAAGGGGCGGCTACTGGGTCTACCGGATATCAAGGCGGCATGGGGAAGTGGAGACGCCCACGTCCCATCAACCGCCACATGTCTCCAGGGCCGTAGGCTGTTAGGTCCCATGGCGCTCCGTCCTTGCCCTTTGGCTTCGCCTGGAAGCCAAGCCCGAGCGCGCCTTGGGCCCGAGGGCTACCGTCGGCGTCCTGGACTTGGGGTTATCCAGTCCTGCCTACCTGCGGCCCACCACATGGCTCCATCGATGGCCTGGTACGGCCCAGCTTCAACAACAATGCAGCAAGGCCCTCGCGAGGGGCTAAGCCTCACGAGGCGGATGACGCCAAGACCCCTAAAGGAGTTGGCCACCTCAGGAGGGCTCCTGAGGGGCAGAGAGATCTATGCAGCTACCTCATGAGGCTCAGCTGACATGATCCATGACGACCAAGGCTAGGCGGGTGCCAGGCAGGCGCAGAGCGCAAGTTTCCTCTTTGGTGCAAGGGAGGCAAGCCGCAGGCACGGAGTCCCGAGGAAGCAGCCAAAGGTTTCCATTCTGGTGCAACGAGACCAAGACCGCCAGGACGGCAAGACGGAGGTCATCACCGATCCCACCACAGCGTCACGACCAGAGGCTTTTCGCAGGCGAAGACTACTTTTGTCAGGATAGACTGTACTACTTGCCCCCTTTCAAATCCCGCCTATGTGGGATCCCTTCCCGCTCATATTTGGGAGGAGGACCAAGGCACTATATATAGGTCTTAGCCATCACCATAGGGGAGGATCGATTCCTTCCGAAGCAACACACCAGATCCAGAACACCTCACCTCCTGAGGCTTGTTCATCTGTGTACTAGTTCATCCATAGCCCCTCGAGGCAATCCACCACACCACACTAGAGTAGGGTATTCACTACAAAAAAAGACACATCCGTGACATTTTGGGCCGAACGAAATTTTTTTCTGTCATACATATGACACTTCTATGATGATAATTGTGACAAAACCCGGTATCATCATAGATGTGGTGGGCTCCTACTTCTATGACAAAAAATCATGACAGGAAATGGGCTTTTCGTCCTGGGTGGGCCGGAGACGCAACTGCATGACATTCTTTGGGCCGTCCATGACGGAAAAAACCGTGGTAGAAGCGAGGGGGAGGAAAATTTCAGGGAGTTGCCGGTTACGGTGGGAGGTTGGGGGTGGAGCAATGCGCGTTTCTCTCGTACGTACGCGTGTGTGTGCTAGGCGTTGGCTCTAACTGAAGCCGAGCGAGGCGTTGGGCTCTAACTGAACCCGAGCGATTGCACTGCAGGCTACGCGTTACTGAACCCGGGCGATCGATCGATGGCTGTTAACATAACCCGATGGAGCGATTCCTTCGCTACTGCTACTAACTGAAGCCGATCGATGCTGCCTCTGGGATGAACAGTGAGCGTTGCGGGGTGGGGGTGGGGGGGTTGGATGAACAGTGAACGGTGGCGTTTCCTCTGGATGAACAGGAACCCGTGGTGTGGAGGGCTGGATGAACAGTAGACGGTGGAGGGGTGGCCGTGGAGGGGTGGTTGAACAGGACCCTGTGGTGTGGAGGGATGGATGAACAGTAGACGGTGGAGGGGTGCCCGTGGAGGTGTGGTTGAACAATAGCCGGTGGAGTAGCTAGCGCGCAGTGGAGGCTGGATGAACAGGAGCCCGTGGAGGCTGGAGGAGGTTAACGGTAACCCATGGAGGCTGGAGGAGGTCGACGGTGGAGATGAACAATATCCCGTGGAGTCCTGTTTTGCGGTACGCCACACCCCTCCCCCCCCCCCCCGTTTCGACCGTAGCGCTCCAACACAAGTCCATTTCGTCCGTTTTGCGGTATGCCACACCCCTCCCGATCAACAGGACCCCTGTTTCGACAGTAGGAGGTCTGTTTCTTCCGTTTTGCGGTACGCCACACCCCTCCCGATCAACAGGACCCCCGTTTCGACTGTAGGAGGTCTGTTTCCTCTGGTTTGCGGTACGCCAGGCCCCTCCCGATCAACAGGACCCTGTTTCGAACGTGGCCGGCGGAACACAAGGCCGTTTCCTTAGTTGTGCGGTACGCCATGCCTCATTTCCATCGCCTATTCCGTCCAAGCCCTCCCGATGAACACGACCATGCATTCCGTTCTGACCCAGCCGGTTGGCTCCCCATGAACACGCGAGACGTTGTTTCTCCGTTCCGACCCAGCCATGTACGTATGTGCGAGTAGGCGTTCGAGACCCTGCCCGTATGTACATACGTGGCCGTATTTTCTTTCTTGCACCCTCGCCGTTGTACGTACGTGTACATGCTACGTGCGTGCCTCTACTACGACACGTGCGCGCCTCTACATCTACGACACGTGCGCGCCTCTACATCAACCAGTATTTATGTACACGTTTGCGACCAGAATGACAACGCTACGTACGCTTCGAACAGGTGGGTCCCGACTGTCACGCACTTCCTTGCGTGCGAAGATGTAGCTGGTGGGTCCCAGCAGTCAGGGGACGAATCATTTTTTTTGCCCGGACGCACTTCCTTGCGTGCGAAGGTGTAGCTGGTGGGTCCCAACAGTCAGGGGGGAAACGTTTTTTCGCGAAATATGGTGGCCCGTCCGGTGGGTCCCCGCTGTCAGGTGGAGGAATAATTATTTTGCGTGTAATAAGGAGGCACTTCCTTGCTGCGACCATGGACCCAGCTGTCAGCCTCTCCACGTACAGTCCACGTCCGATGGAAGTCGTTCCTTGACCACGTTGACCACGCCGCGCCGAGAGACTAGGGAGGTGGACGACGGTGAGGCCTAGGAAGAGGACGACGTGGAGCTGGGGAAGACGCGGCAGTGGATGCCCACGCGTAGAGGAGTATGAGGGTTCACTGGTTCGCTGCGGTGTGAGGCTGTCGTCGCCGCAGAATAACAGGGGGTGTGGGTGAGTAGAGGGATGGCCTGGCCAGCGGTGGGAGTAGTAGGGGGTGGTGAGGCCTCCGCCACATCGCAGCTGGCCACGGGAGGTAGGAGCACGAGGCACGACCGACGCTGGTTTGGGCGGCTGGAGCAAGAAGACCAGAGGTTGAAGAAGCACTACGGCTGTTGTATGGACATCGTACAGTCACTGGAGCTAGAATCGTGCATATTGACTAAGTTGACAAAGCCCTCCGTCCCCGTCAACTTAGTAGGCCCACAAGTCAGCCTGCCACTATACTAGGTCCCAGCTAACAGGGGGAGTATTCATTTATTTGTGCGTAATAAGGAGGCACTTCCTTGCGTGCGAAGATATAGCTGGTGGGTCCGAGCTGTCAGCGGCGGTAACATTTTTTTCGTGAAATACTGAGGCCCTTTCGGTGGGTCCCCGATGTCAGGTGGAGGAATCATTATTTTGCGCGTAATAAGGAGGCATTTCCTTGCGTGCGGCCGTGGACCCAGCTGTCGGCCTCTACACGTATAGTCAACTTCAGATGCATGTCGGTCCTTGACCACGTTGACCAGGCTGCGCCGAGAGCACCAGGGCGGTAGACGACGGCGAGGCCTAGGAAGGGAACGACACTGAGGCAGGGAAGACTCCGCAGTTGTTTCCCATGCGGAGGGGAGTACGACTGAACGAGGGTTTACTGGTTCGTCCGCCATCGCCGGAGAATAACAGCAGGTGTGGGTTAGTAGAGGGATGGCTAGGCCAGCAATGGGAGTACGATGGGGCGGTGAGGCCTGCGCGGCAGCTCAGCCGGCCGCGGGGAGGAGGAAGCAGGCAATCCCGCCGGCTCTTGTTTGAGCGGCTGGAGCAGGAAGAGCAGAGATTGAAGAAGCACGGCGGCCATTGGATGGCCATCCAACAGTCACTGCTTGTGCGTCAACCTTTTTTTTAGGAAAGCCTCAAATCTGTGGAAAACAGCATACAGCCCATCTGCCATTATTTCTAATAATTTACAGCCCATTTGCTAATTCTTAAGGTTTTGTTTGGAGCCCATATTCTTTTTGTTAGCATTACAGCCCATATTGTGGCCACGGTTAAAAAATTATACGAAATTTTGAATATTTCGGTGCAGTCCGATCTGTTTTTAATCCCGAAATTTTTACTCACATTCAAACTGATTTTAAAAATAAATGTATATCAATATAAAATCCAACAAATTCTCCATGCATAAAAATTAATGTAATTTAAAATCTCGAAATGAAAAAAAGATATTTGAAACTAATTGTCGGTTTGATGTGTTTTAAAAATGTACAGCCCATTTCTCATTACTGATAGGCCATTTTCTCGGTCAACCAAATGAAGCTCTCCTCGTCTTGAAAGATTTGCAGCCCAACAGGCCTGACAAAGCGACTTACTTGGCAAATCACAAAAAACTGGGATGTGGCCTTGGACCCAGCTGTCAGCCTCTCCACGTACAGTACTCTTCCGATGGAAGTCGATCGTTGACCACATTGACCACGCCGCGCCGAGATCACGAAGGCGGTGGACGACGGCGAGGCCTAGGAAGGGGACGACGAGGAGCTGGGGAGTAGTAGGGGGCGGTGAGGCCTCCGCGGCATCACAGCCGGCCACGAGAGGCAGGAGCATGTGGCACAACCAGCGCTGCTTTGGGCGGCTGGAGCAAGAAGACCAGAGGTTGAAGAAGCACTATGGCCGTTGGATGGACATCGTACGGTCACTAGAGCTAGAATCGTTCATATTGACTAAGTTGACAAAGCCCTCCGTCCTCATCGACCAGTCAGCCAGCCACTATGGTGGGTCCCAGCTAGCAGGGGGTATTCATTTTTTGGTGCGTAATAAGGAGGCACTTCCTTGCGTGCGAAGATATAGCTGGTGGGTCCGACCTGTCAGCGGCGGGGGGGGGGACGTTTCTTTCGCGAAATACAAAAGCCCTTCCAACGTACAGTGCACATACAATGCGTAATAAGGAGGAACTTTCCTTGCGTGCGACCATGGACCATGGGTCCCAGCCGTCAGGCTCTCCACGTATAGTCCTCTTCCGATGACTCTCGTATGTTGACCACGCCGCTCCGAGCGCACCGAGGCGGTGGACGACGGCAAGGCCCCAGACTGGAATGACCCGGAGATGGGGAAGACGCGGTAGTGGAGTCGCAGACGGAGAGGAGTGGGAAACTTGACTGGTTCGGGTGCGGGGTGGGCCTACACTCAGCAGAGAATAACAGGAGGTGCGGAGTGGAGGGATGGCCTGGCCGTCGGCGGGGTAGCGTTTCGCTGAGGAGCGCAAAACAACGCCGCTGGATGCCGAAGGATGGAGCAGGCGGTTCCTACAGCGCTGGGGGAAGAAGATGAGAGATTGAAGAAGAATGCCGGCCATTGGATGTAAACCCAACGCCTGCTTAGGCTTCAACCTACTGGCCCACATGTCAGCCAGTCCATTTGTTTTTTAGTCCATTTGGTGGGCTGGGTGAAACAATGATGTAGCATCTATGCAGCCCGTTTTAATCCCATTTGCATTTTTCTCGAAATCCACGGACTTGTTGGGCTGGGTGAAAATATCATGTTGGGCTAGACGGAGAAATGTTATAAAAACATAAACACATGATTGCATGTCAGTAAAATCTTTGCAAGCTTATGTACGCAATCACTAGGAGTTAACTTGGCAAGTTATATATAAACAATTATTATTATTATTTTGTAAGAACTTTCAACTTACGAAATAAAATATCATTTTAATTTGATGAGTTAATAGTACGTGGGGTATTATTATTTTTTAGGCTAGACGTGGGACAGTTGAGTTGGTTCTAGGGGAAAGTACTGGGAGAAAACTCAGTTTACATCGAAAAAGAAAGTGGGAGAAAATTCAGAGATCTGCTGGGTCCACCTGAGGAGAGGAATATGTTGGGAGGAAGGAGATTCAAAGCACGGCAGCCGAGTGAACTAGTTTTTTTTACGGACAAGTGAACTAGTTTACATACATTAGCAAATAGCCACTAAAAAAAGCAATCAGGTTAATGGGTTCTTAAAAGAAATATTTCAGACAAAACAGATAATTACGACACATAGGCTAATGCATGAAACACTCAGATGATAAAGGTGCTTATAAATAGATAAAGTACAACATCTAGACCTTCCTGGCACGCTTGATCATGACGCTGCGGCTGTCCGTGTACTCGTCGGTTACGGGAAGTAGACACGGCCTCATGTCCAAGATCTGCCTGTACATGTCATAGCATGCGTATGCGTCCTTGGGCGCGTAGGTTGTGTAGGCTAGATTCAGATGTACCTCCCACGTGTTCAGGTTGTCTTCTTTTATGTTGGTGTATCAGGGGTCGATGATGGTCTCAGCGAGGTCAACTACGGAGTCCTTCTCCTGCCCGTTGCTGATGATCTTGTATTGCTTCTGGATGTCGACAAGCTTGTTGCACCAGATGGCCGAATCGTCGCGTTCTTCCTTCTCTCCACCATAGCGAAGGTGCAGTCGGCGTTGCCGATTAAACGGGCGAATGCTCCAGAACCTGGCGCAGCCATAGGACTGAGGCGAGGTAGAGCTTCACCGAGTCCGTATCGTTGGTGTACATCACATTCAACTTGGTGCAGCCATAGGACTGAACGGCGAACTAACTCCTTGCTGAAGTCCATATCCAGCAGGCTCACCCTTCGGATCGCCATTGAAGTCTCTTCGAGTGAACGAGTGTGTAGGCGGCGGCAACATTTCATTTTTCAGCTCTTGGGGAACTTGATTCAATAGTAAGCTGAGTGTGTACAGGCGACAACAGTTACTACCCCTCCCTCGTCAACTGCACGCCCGGCAGAAGATGCACCCTCGGCGCATTCAAACGCCTCCATTAAGAAACCTACTCCGGCCACACGTCGGTTCACGAGCGGGTCTGTATTGGTACTGTAATAACAGGAGTTAGTGGTCACTTTACTTAGCTTCAATAGAAATTTATACTTAAAACAAGCAATGCATTGGCTCGTTCTATCAGTGCCACGGGATCAACATGCACAACAATTGGAATTATTATTCTCAGGACGCACACGATCAGCACATTTGTCGCACTTTCACAAAGATAATACTACCAAGTTTGAATTGTTTGTTATGATTGTTGTCATCTACATCATCATGCCGTGTTTCCTAGCTTGCAAGATTCAGAACCAACAAATAAGATCCAAATAATAAGTACAACAAAGATGCCTACACATCTCATTGATTCCTAGCTTGCAAGATTCAGAACCAACAAATAAGATCCAAATAATAAGTACAACAAAGATGCCTACACGTCTCATTGATTCCCAGCTTGCAAGATTCAGAACCAACAAATAAGATTCAAATAATAAGTACAACAAAGATGCCTACACATCTCACTGATTCAGAACCAACCCATTAGAGCCTTTTGATAAAGTGAATATCGGGATTAAATCCATCTTGGCTAGCCATGTCATACAATCGAAGAACTTGGCGAATGCTCTTGACCGTCACAACATTTGTAGTAGAGTATTCCTATTTGCACGGCATGTTTGCATAGCACAAACAAGGAGACAGGAGAGCATGATTTCTCTTTAGTTGAACCATTTTGTGCAGTTCCACCAAAATTGAGAGATGTTGCTCTTGACCGTCACAACATCTGTAGTAGAGCATTCCTGTTTGCACAGCATGTTTGCATAGCACAAACAAGGAGACATGAGAGCATGATTTCACTTTAGTTTAACCAATTTGTGCAGTTCCACCAAAATTGAGAGATGTTGCCCACGTGACATTTTAGTTGAACTGCACAGGACACTCATTCCAAAAAAAGTGTTTTGTGCAGTTCACCAAAAGGTCACAATAGCAACAAGATGGAATGGATATCCCTATCTGCACAAAATGATAGAAAGTAAACAGTCTGGTCAATAAGAATATACGAGACATATACAAAATGAAAAGAAGCATCCTAATTATGTTCATGGCAATCACGCAAGGATAGTAGAAACTTTAAAACGTCAGCGATGCTTCATGTTACTAGAAGCATTACGATCAACAATGAGATTCCTCAGATATGGGATTACTTTAATGGTGGCATTGCTTGTTTACCAGACACAGTAAATCAACAACAGCTAAAGAGTTGGTTTAAGGGCATGGGACCGTGGGGACACCAGGACACTCAGCAGCGTAAAGGAGCAACTTACTTATCATACTAGGGAAAACAGCAGGAGTGCCATTTGTAACACAGTTTAATTGCATCTTATCACTGGAGGCATTAGATTAACAATAACAGTGCTTAGACATGTCCCTAAGGTAACAGTGTGATCGCTTCATTTTACATGCGCCCTTACAGCAAAAGGTTGGTTTACCCGCAAAAAAAACAGCAAAAGGTTGGTATAAGGACATGCGATAGTGGAAGCATCATCACAATATAAGGAGGCATAAAGTGGTGATGCCCAGCTTGTTCACGCTATGTGAGGGTAGCAAACCTAATCCTGGAGACCTTTTACTATGTGAGGGTAGCAAATCTAATCCTAGAGGCCTTTTACTATGTGAGGGCAGCAAATCTAATCCTGAGACCTTTTACTATGTGAGGGCAGCAAATCTAATCCTGAGACCTTTTACTATGTGAGGGCAGCAAATCTAATCCTGAGACCCTTTACTATGTGAGGGAAGCAAATCTAATCCTGGAGACCTTTTACTATGTGATGGCAGCAAATCTAATCCTCGACATACTCTGTTGACTTGTCCACCAGCCGCCACTTTCTATCCTTTTTTCAACCAATAATAGATTTGTTTCTTATCTAGTTTGTACTGCGTTTTCCCATTATTTCCCTTTTCAACCAAGAGACCGATTGGGTATCCGATCTCTACTACTTTCACCATATTGTTTCCTCTTTGAATCAAGTCCTAGATTCATGCTACAACTTTCCCCCCTTTCTTCGTTGTTTGAACAAAGCCCTAGATTCGAATGCATGAAGTAGCTTTACCTCTAATAATACTAAAAATTTAGGTGGCTTTGGAAGAGATGATGGGAGTAGAAAAAGATGCACATGCAGACATGTGGGGAGCTGGGGCAGTAGAGCAAGGCCGCTTTCAAAGAACTTATACCTAAGGGTCGCCGGGATGTTAGCGGCGGCAGGTCGGATCTGCGGACAATACGGCGGGGAGGAAGAAGGGTCGGAGGACCTCCCGAGTCGGTGCCCCTCCGGAGAGAACGGCACGGGCAGAGGATCGGGCCCCTCCGGCAGCTGTGGGTTTCCTCCCTCGGCGGCGATGACCGCGTGAATGATGCACCTTTTAGTCCTCTACACACACCGGCCGAAGGGATCCAGCCGGATCTGTGACCAGCAGCGAGCACAGAGAAAATGTCGCTACCGCTGCCTTGTTTATATCTGGAGAGGATGAGAGAATGAAGAGAGCAACCCTAGTAAAGCGAGCGCTCAGGCCCCTACATCCATATATAGTGGAGTGATTATGTTTTTTCTCTCCACAACAAGCGTTTCAATTTGTGTACGTGGCATTAAAGAAAAGAAACTCTCTATTTAAGGTGACTACTCTACGACTCCTACTTACTACTACTACAGTACTACCTCCGTCCTGGTTTATAGGTCCCTTTTATAGTTTGTGCCGAATTTTGACTAAAGATTTAACTAACAAAATGTTAATGCATGTGAAGAAAAATTATCTCATTGGATTCGTATTTGAACATAGTTTTGAAAAATATAATGTTTGTGACATGCGTGAACATTTACTTAGTTTAATCTATGGTCAAAATTTGGCACGAAATACAATGGGGACCAATAAACCCGGACAGAGGTAGTATTGTTCACTTGTGCTCCCCGCCCCTCCATTCATTGAACAACCCCACGGGTTAATAAACATACAGTAAGTACTGTATTTATATAGAACGAACAAGCTCGAACTATTTTCGCGTAGTTAAAAGTTGAGGGTGGGGCTTTTCCCGGGCAGTACGCGCGGCAGTTTTCGGGTAGGCGGTTTGACAGAGAGGCGAGGAGGGTGAGCGAGTGGGGCTGTGCGGAATTTGACGGCGTGTTACTGCTGGAAAGACTTGTGATATGACCACTCACTATAGTCATGAATTACTGGCGCTCCGACCGGGGTGATGCCCCCCTTCCGTTCTGCGCTCTAATCTGGTGCATGACACGTCGACCCGGATGCTGGCTCTCCCACATGTCAGAGTAGTAAGAAGGAGCAAAGAATGAAGCGGTATATACTAGTACTATACTACTCCCTCCGTTCCTAAATATATGTCTTTGGAGAGATTTCTCTATGGACCACATACAGAGAAAAATGAGTGAATCTACACATAAAATGCATCTATATACATCCGTATGTGGTCCACAGTGAAATATCAAGGAAGAATTATATTTAGGAACGGAGGGAGTACTACTCAGGTCGGAGGAGTGCGAAGCACGGCAGCCCAGTGAACCAGCGGTGCGAACCATGGTAGCCCAGTGATCCAGCAGTAGAAAACAATAATGTGGTGATATGGCCATAAAAAACAATGTGCTACGGTCCACACTGTAGCATGTACAGTAACACTCCTTGTCGGTGTCAAAACCGGCGGATCTCGGGTAGGGGGTCCCGAACTGTGCGTCTAGGTGGATGGTAACAGGAGACAAGGGACACGATGTTTTTACCCAGGTTTGGGCCCTCTCGATGGAGGTAAAACCCTACTCCTGCTTGATTAATATTGATGATATGGATAGTACAAGAGTTGATCTACCACAAGATCAGAGAGGCTAAACCCTAGAAGCTAGCCTATGGTATGATTGTTCTTCGTTCTACTGACTAAAACTCTCTGGTTTATATAGACACCGGAAAGGGCTAGGGTTACACAGAGTCGGTTACAATAGGAGGAGATCTTCATAACGTATCGCCAAGCTTGCCTTCCACGCCAAGGAAAGTCCCATCCGGACACGGGACGGAGTCTTCAATCTTGTATCTTCATAGTCCGGGAGTTCGGCCAAAGGTCATAGTCCGTCCATCCGGACGCCCCCTAATCCAGGACTCCCTTAGTAGCCCCTGAACTAGGCTTCAATGACGACGAGTCCAGCGCGCAAATTTTCTTCGGCATTGCAAGACGGGTTCTTCCTCCGAATACTTCATAGATGATGTTTGAACACCAGGATAGTGTCCGGCTCTGCAAGATAAGTTCCACATGCCACCGTAGAAAGAATAATATTTGCACCAATCTAATCTGCCGACGTATTCCGTAGCGTGACATCACGCCACGGCCAGGCTTTTATTCATTTCACTATTCCACCTCAGCACGTTTAGCGAGGCGGTTTCCTTGGCACGTCTTGTCAAAGTAGAGATCGTGTCCCCTTATTCCGGGATTCTCATCAATACGGGCATGAGTAACCCAACCGCGCCATTAACCGTGGCGCTTGGGAGATAAGCGAGTTTTATTAGGCCGGTGGGGGCTCGTAGTTTCGGCCGCCCATATAAGGGGATAAGCATCCGCCCTTTCCATTCACGCCTTCTTCCTCCTTTGCTTATTTGTCCCTACGCGCTCGAGCTCCAACGCCCAAGCCCGCACTTCCCACCTCAACCTTCTCCAATCATGTCCGGAGCAGGAGGTAGATGGATGGCCTCCTCCATCACGCAGAGGCACATCAAAAAGTTGAGGAAGGCCGAATACTTGTCTGACGACATCGCGCACCGGCTTCCAGATGAGGGACAACTCATCCCCACCCCCAGGCCCCATGAGAGGGTTGTTTTTCTTCCCCATTTCCTCCGCGGACTAGGTTTTCCTCTTCACCCGTTCGTCCGGGGGCTCATGTTCTACTATGGCCTGGACTTCCACGATCTGGCCCCGAATTTCATCCTCAACATCTCGGCATTCATCGTCGTGTGCGAGGCCTTCCTCTGCATCCAGCCCCACTTCGGCTTATGGCTGAAGACCTTCAATATCAAGCCGAAGGTAGTGGTCGGCCGCCAAGCGGAGTGCGGAGGCGCCATGGTGGGCCGGATGGCCAACGTCCTATGGCTTGAAGGATCCTACGTGGAAACAATAAAGGGATGGCAGTCGGGGTGGTTCTACATCACCGAGCCGCGCGATCCCAAATGTGCAGCAGCCCCCGAATTCCGATCTGGACTCCCCACACGGCTCACCTCCTAGAAAGAGACAGGCCTAACGTGGGGGGATTTGGAAGAGCTGACCGGACTTCAAACCTGCGTCCAAAAGCTAGTGAACAAGAACCTCAAGCTTGTCAACGTAATCCAGGTCATGCTTGTTCGCCGGATCCTCCCATCCCAACTACAGGCCTTCAAATGTGGGAGTTCGATCTGGCACGGCACCAAACCTTGAGAGGGCTTTTCGACACTTCGTATGAAGATGCCTGGAAGGTGTTGTTTAAGGGTGCTGAGGCACCCGCATCCGCTACCGAAGATCGCGGATTCAGCTCGCGGCGCCAGGCCAGCGAGGTAAGCTACTCTACTCTTTACGGGATTCTCATCTTTCATAGTCTGACTCCATGTGGGATCTAAACTCCCTCTCTTGTGACAGAACTGGTTGAAGACATCCGGGCAGATGAACTGTCCGGCTCCCTTACCAGAAGACCCAGCGGACGCCCAATTGACAGGGCTGCTGGTTCCGGCACCCCACATGGTGCCAGAGAAGAAGGCCAAGAAGAGGGCCACGGGGACCCGAAAGACTTCCCGGGGCCTGGAGGTGTCGGATTCGCCCGACAACCCCGACGCACCCTCCGCCTCCGAAGACGAGGAGGAGGAGGAAGAAGAAGAAGAAGCCTCTCCCCCTCCAACGGGGGGAGGAAAGAAAAGAAAGGCCGCCCCAACTAGGGAAGCCGGAGGGTCCAAGAAGGGGAAGACCCTTCTGCGGGACTACACCTCCGATGCCAAAGATGGCGGGGAGGAATGGCCATCCAGGGTCAAGCCCCTGGCAAAATCGTAAGTGTTCGGCTACCCAAATGACTTACTGCACTTCTCCATTATTTGATAGCTTCTGACGCCGAATTTAATTATGCAGTCCGCCCAGAGCTCAGCTCGGCGATTCGACGAGTGGCTCCTTGGATTCGTTGGATGTGAATAGCGCTTCACTCCCGATGGCCTCCTCCCCTCTCCCTACGGACGACGCCGAGGTGGAGTCCCGAAAGGGACTACACCAGGAGGAGGTGGTCCTGGAGGCGCCGCAAGGCGACCTCCCAGACTCCAGGCCTAAAGGGGGTAAAGCCCTGGAGGGATCCAAGTCCGGCCCCGGGCCGGACACTCCTTCGGAACCATCAATGGTTCCATAGTCCGATAGGCGGCGCCTTCATAAGAAGGGCAAGCCTACGACGCTGGTGACCTCCGTCCATCCGGAGGCGCTGGACAATTTGCTGGAGGTGCTTAATGGCGCCTCCATCGACGAGGAACACCGCACTGTTACGAGTGCGGTGATTCAGAAGGTTCAGTCCGCCAAGAGCGGGCTGACAGAAGCCTATACAAGCTTGTTAACAGGCTTTGAGGTATGTGTTAAAAAACATATAAAAAATGTTACCGCATAGACAGTAGCCCCTGATTCTCAGTTCGGCGTTCGGAAAGAAAAGCCGAGCTGAGGATCTAAAAAGATATACACATGAGTCTAATAAAAATATGTCAATATGGGAATGCAGGCTGCGCTGCTGACCTCTGCCGCACTGACTGCGGAGGTCAATGCCTTGAAGGAGAACCTCGAGCGGTCCGAGAACGAGCTCGGTCATACCAAGAAGCAGCTCGAGGACAAGGAGGGTATGTAATACCGCATGTAAATGTATATAGAAATACTTGGTTGCAAATAATGACAGGACCAACGGAAATGTTGCAGGGGCCACTGCCAAGGTGGCTACCCTGAAAGAGGCGGTCTCCAAGGCCGAAAACAGTGCGGCCTTGGAGCGCACCGAGCGAGAGAAGCAAGAGGCGCGGGTGGCGGAGGTGCGGCAAGAGCTCCAGGCTCTCGTGGAAAAACATGAGGGTTTGGAGCGTGACTCGAAGACTCGAGAGTCCGAGCTCGCCTTGGCTCTTGAGAGTGCCAAGACCGCTAAGGCCGAAGCCCAGAAGGCCCTCTAGGAGATCGAGGCGATGAAGAAGATAGCGGCGGGTAAGGCATTCTTTATGCAAAGCAAGAATATAAAAGTAAATTATCTGCTACTTACCCAAATCCGGAGCTCTCTAGGAGCATTCGCCGATCTGCCCTGTAGTGTGTCTGATGCCGCCACATACTACCGAGCCGAAGAGGGGAGCTCGACGGAAAAGGTGTTCTGGTCTCAGTATGCTGAGGTCGAACATCCGGTGCCCCTGAGCGACCAGCTGAAGTAGCTGGTCGAGCTCCACAAGGTGGCCGAACAGGCCATGAAGGGCCTCATAGCTCGGCTGTGGCCTGGAGAAGCCATGCCTGGGAGCTACTTCGGTCTGGTGCGGCGGCTGGTGGACGCGTGTCCGTGGATTGAGGTCGTCAAGCGCTCCGTCTGTATCGAAGGTGCCCGTCGGGCCCTTTCCCGTGCTAAAGTGCATTGGGGCAAGCTGGACGCTGAGAAGCTTTTGACGGACGCGCCACCACCGGGCAAGGAGTATCGCACGCCTGAGATGTATTATAAGGGCGTCCTGAAGTGTGCCCGCCGTATAGCGGATGAGTGCTCCAAAGATGTAATTTTTGATTAAACTCGCATTTGTTATCCTGTACGCTAAAAACTTTGTTCATGTGCGTTAAGCAACGCTTGTTAATTTAAAATATTACCTTCTGTGCGGCCGTTTATCAAATCTGAGAGATGCAAGTCATCGGCTTCGACCCTGTGACACCCGGGTAATTAAACTACAGTAACCCTCTACTAAGGATGCCACGTCACCTCGGTTACTGTTGATAATTTCTCGTTAGTTCAAAAACCGATTCAAATTCAAATTCAAAATCATGTAAACAATAAAAGTTTTCAAGTATTAAAACTAAAATGTTCGGAGTGAGCCAAATAATGCATAGGTAATTATGGTGGAGAAACCACACTTTTATAAAATGTTTAAATACTCTAAAATGAATATAACGGTAGCAAATACAATTATTTAAATGCTTTAAAAATAATAAACATTTTCAAAATTAAATTGTCATAAGTATTTAACTATTGTGGCAGTGGCATAAATTTGTTAAAGCTATTTAGGTGCCACTTTGGTAATTTACTAAAGCTAAAATAAAAGGAAACTGAAAGAGAGCAAAAATAGCAAATAAAAATAAGAAGAGGGAAAGAACCCCCGCTTCCCCCACTGGACCTCGACCCAGCCGGCCCAGTCGGCCACCCCACCAGGCCGGCCGAACCTGGCAAGGGCCAACCGGCCAGCCCACCACCGCTCCCTTATCCACCCCCACATCCCGAAACCCTAGCACCCACGACCGCACAACCCCCCACTCTCTCCCTCGTCCCTCTCCTCCCTTCCGCCTGATCTGGATCGTTGGGAGGGACCCGATCCCGCGCCGCCTTGCGACCTCGTCGCCGGCGCCGCCCCGCTGCTGTTGCCTCCACCCTGCACCTCCCCCAAGCTCGCCTCGTCCTTCCATGCGCCCACCTCCGCGCGCCCCGCCGCTGATGATCGCCCCTGCCGCCCGTGTCGCCCCGCCGTCGCCTGTCGCCTTCACGCCGTCGCCCCACGTCCTCGTCGCCGGAGCCGCCTCACCGGATCGCTTCTTCGTCCTCCTCGTTTTGGATCTGGGCGCCCCGACGCTGCTCGCCGTCCTCGGCGCCACCTCGTCGACGCCGCATCGCCACCCCCCTGGAGGACGACCTCGCCGGACCTCCCCGCCGGCCTGCCTCCTCCTCCCCACCGGCCTGCTTCCTCTCCGTCGTCGTCCCCGTCGACCACCCCGACCCCCGCTACCCCCGTCCCTACGAATCACGGTGAGGCTCCATGCCTCTCCCTCGCCTCGCCGATGGCCCCGTGCTTCCCCCGGTGCTGGTTTCGGTGGCTGATGCTGCGGGTGTTCCCGTCGCTGTCCGCCCACGCCCGCCGTGGCCTACGACCACCACTTCCGCCCGCACTGGTCGCGCCCTTGGCGCCCCACCTCGCCTGGCCGCTCCTCCCATGCCTCCCCGTCTCGGGCACCGCGGCCACTGGCGCCCTGACACGCCGGGCTATGGCCTCTGCTTGTCAACGAGCGCCCACACCCGCTAACCACCGTTCCGTTAGGCCCCCTGGGGCCACTGACATGGGGGCCCCAGCCCCAGAACGTTTTGTTAAAAAAAAGGAATTAAAAATAATATATAAAATAAATAAAATAAATAAATAGATAATAAAAATTTAATTAATTAATTAATTAAGGAATTAATTAAGTTAATTAATCATAATTACATTAACCTAACTAACTAATTAGTTTAATTAAATAGTAGTTAGATTAGTTAAACACTAATTAGACTAAACAGTCAATGACTAGTGGGACCCACACGTCAGTTGACCAGTCAACACCTCTGTTGACTGCTGACGTCATGATGACGTCAGCAAATACTGTTTTGGATAATGTTGAATTTAAATAAATAATTAAAATCACAAATGATTAAATCTTTAGAAAATCATAGCTTTTAATCCGTAACTCGGATGAAAATACTTTCTACATGAAAGTTGATCAGAACAACGAGACGAATCCGGATACGCGGTCCGTTCGTCCACCACACACCCCTAACCTATCGAACCCGCAACTTTCCCCCTCCGGCTCCTCTGCCCGAAAACACAAAACACCGGGAATACTTTCCCGGGGGTTTCCCCCCTTCACCGGTATCACCTACTACCGCATTAGGGCACGCCGAACACCGCGTATTGCCTTGATATATTTTGTGGTGCTTTGTTTGCTCTGTATTCATTATTTCTTCCCCCTCTTCTCTCCGGTAGACTACGAGACCGACGCTGCTGCTGACCAGTTCGACTACGGAGTTGATGACCCTCTCTCTTGCCAGAGCAACCAGGCAAGCCCCCCTTTTGATCACCAGATATCGCCTACTCTTCTCTATACTGCTTGCATTAGAGTAGTATAGCATGTTACTGCTTTCCGTTAATCCTATTCTGATGCATAGCCTGTCATTGCTGCTACAGTCATTGATACCTTACCCGCAATCCTAAATGCTTAGTATAGGATGCTAGAGTTCCATCAGTGGCCCTACACTCTTGTCCGTCTGCCATGCTATACTACTGGGCTGTGATCACTTCGGGAGGTGATCACGGGCATTTACTATATACTTTACACTGTTACATTACCTGTGATACTGTTCGGAGTTGGGGGCTGAAAGGACAGGTGGCTCCATCCCGGTAGAGGTGGGCCTGGGTTCCCGACGGCCCCCGACAGTTACTTTGTGGCGGAGCGGCAGGGCAGGTTGAGACCACCTAGGAGACAGGTGGGCCTGGCCCTATTCGGCGTTCGCGGATACTTAACATGCTTAACGAGATCTTGGTATTTGATCTGAGTCGGCTATGAGCCTATACGCACTAACCATCTACGTGGGAGTAGTTATGGGTATCCCGACGTCGTGGTATCAGCCGAAGCACTTCAGACGTCAGCGACGGAGCGGCGTGCGCCGGATTGGACTGGAATGCCTACTAGGCTAGGTCTGCTTCCGGCCGCCCACGCAACATGCAGGTGTGCTCAGGGCGATGGGTCCAGACCCCTGCGCGCTTAGGTTTAGACCGGCGTGCTGGCCTCTCTGTTTTGCCTAGGTGGGGCTGCGACGTGTTGATCTTTCGCGGCCGGGCATGACCCAGGAAAGTGTGTCCGGCCAAATGGGATCAAGCGTGTTGGGTTATGTGGTGCACCCCTGCAGGGAAGTTAATCTATTCGAATAGCCGTGATCTTCGGTAACAGGACGACTTGGAGTTGTACCTTGACCTTATGACAACTAGAACTGGATACTTAATAAAACACACCCTTCCAAGTTCCACAGACAACCCGGTGATCGCTTTTCCGCAGGGCGACGAGGAGAGGATTGCCGGGTAGGATTATGCTATGCGATGCCACTGGAGATGCTACTTGGAGATGCTACTTAGAGATGCTACTTGGAGGATTTCAATCTACTCTCTTCTACATGCTGCAAGACGGAGGCTGCCAAAAGCGTAGTCTTCGACAGGATTAGCTATCCCCCTCTTATTCTGGCATTCTGCAGTTCAGTCCACCGATATGGCCCTTTACACATATACCCATGCATATGTAGTGTAGCTCCTTGCTTGCGAGTACTTTGGATGAGTACTCACGGTTGCTTTTCTCCCTCTTTTTCCCCCTTCCCTTCTACCTGGTTGTCGCAACCAGAGGCTGGAGCCCTGGAGCCAGACGCCACCATCGACGATGACTACTACACCGGAGGTGCCTACTACTACGTGCAGCCCGCTGACGACGACCAGGAGTAGTTTAGGAGGATCCCAGGCAGGAGGCCTGCGCCTCTTTCGATCTGTATCCCAGTTTGTGCTAGCCTTCTTAAGGCAAACTTGTTTAACTTATGTCTGTACTCAGATATTGTTGCTTCCGCTGACTCGTCTATGATCGATCACTTGTATTCGAGCCCTCGAGGCCCCTGTCTTGTATTATGATGCTTGTATGACTTATTTTATTTGTAGAGTTGTGTTGTGATACCTTCCTGTGAGTCCCTTATCTTGATCGTACACATTTGCGTGCATGATTAGTGTACGATTGAATCGGGGGCGTCACAAGTTGGTATCAGAGCCGACTGCCTGTAGGAATCCCCCTTCCAACTCCTTGGCCGAAGTCGAGTCTAGACATTGCAAAACTTTTACTAACATGGCTGTGTGTCTTATGGGCACACGTCGCCATTGGGTGGTAGTAGGATCTTTTACTCCTCTACCTTTACTCTAGGACTCTGATCTCTCCTCTATTCGGGTTAAATGAAGTTTACTAAATCTAACAATAGGATCTCGTTATCACTTTCACCCGGAGAGCCCCTTGTTACTGATGATCGTCTGCTGCACCAGAAGACCCTGAAGTTGCTCTCCGCTGTTAACCCGAGAACTTGTGTTCATCGCGTTTGCAATTCCCCTTCCACCGCAAACCCTTATCGATAACTACTTGCAGTTGTTATTCTTACATTCATCCCCGGTTGGTCTTGTTATTACAAGATAACCTGAAAAACTCGTCGTTGTTTCGATAATCCTTTGAGCTTACTGCCTTGCTGTTCTTGTCACTTGAATACCCCTACGGTTAATTCTCGCATTTATCGAGTATCCGCCCATCCCCCAGTTGTTCATGTGTTACACAAAAGTCTTCGAAATACCACCCGATATTCCGAAAATCCTCAACAACCTATTGCTCTGGAATTTCTTGTTTGCTTTCATTATGATTAATCCCATAAGTATAGAAATCTTATTGACATTCCTTGTCATTATCATTTTGAGTCTGTTGACTCAATATGTTGCAAATACACGCAATCATCATTGATCCTTATAAATTACCTTTCCGGCTGAGCTTACATTCTTTTAACTGGAATTGGTTCTCGACCAATCCAATTATCGTGGATTGTACCCTAAGGCTATTCAACTTATCCATCCCTACTCAGAGCATTGCTTCTGATCCCTTGATTTGGAAATCATAATTCCTTTGCATTTGACAATTGAGTTAGTCAGTTGTTTCTATAATCTGATCTCCTTGCAATCTTCTTCCTCTAGTTGAGTACCGATGCTCACGTCAGATCCCTTGTGGACCACCAGATCCTTTGTTGGATTTTATCTGACAACGCCCTTCATATTCAATAACCTTGTGAGCCTTTCCTCTGATACATAATGCCTTTGGTAAATTGTATCCTCTGCTTTCTCAACCATGCTCTTCCTTTGAGCTTGAGTTAATTACTTCTGAAGATTTGGTATATGATTCTAAGATGCCCCAATGGGTTGAACCTATGCCTTCCTTAATAGGTGTGAACTCGAAAGTTTTCACGAGTCGTACTCTTCTGGTATTTTGCCAGATAAAATTTCAAAACTACAACTTCATTGAGCGCGAGAAGTGAATGAAAGGTTGTGCATTGGAGAAGTGGGAGTCGACCTTGAACTTGTGTTCATGCCCATGGACACGATGTAGATCTTATCATTAAAGCTTCTCTTAAATGAATTATTCCTTGGTATAAGTTCATCTTATATCTAGGATCTGGCCTTCTGCAATCGTGGTTCCGACCATGATTGTTCTTCTTTGATCTCTTTTCTCGGACAAGTTAAAACAATTGTCTTCTATGGATCAATACACCAGTCCAACCTTTACTTTGATCTGTCGTCGAGTATTACCCCCTGGTATCTCGAGATTATCATGGAACTGCATAACTTCTTATGAGTTCTTCATCAGGTGCTACCTTTCCACTGATTCCAATTTTTCACGGGCTCTGAGTTATTATACACTCAAAGACACCGATAAGTGAATCGAGTCCGCACTACGGTTCAACAACTCTTCAGTAAGCTTCTATAAATACGAGTTTGTACCCGATCACGCCATTCCAAGCCTGTTTGGCTATATCATTGTCGTGACGATTCTAACTGTGCTACCTGGTCCTTATTCTCGGAGCACCAATTTTCGACGATGAACTAACCTTACGTCGATCCTCATCGTCGTATCATTTCACCTTGAACAACAAGCTTGGTTTCGAGTTTGTGTCGTACCCTTGGTTCCAATAACCTTTCACTTCATCATTACTTGACTTGATGTCGTTACCGATCGATTACATCTTCATGAACTCTCGCGACAAAGGTGTCGTGATCATCAACATTCTGAGCTCATCCAGGATATCAATGGAATTCATGATGAGAAATACCATCCTTGCCCTCGATGAATTGTATTATCGTCGACCACTTTATAGCCCTCCCACCAACACAAGCTTGTTCATGTTTGGTGTTATACCTTGAGTTCCTTGCTACCCAGCATTTGATCTTCCTTACCTCGGAAGTATTACCATCTCTTTTTGTCAAGAATGTGGTGGGAATTTCACCACCTCTTAATAATTCTTCATAACATAATACTTCTTGCCATCTTCGTTCATTCCTTGGTCCCCGTATTGTTTTCAACCGGAATACCGACAATGGAACTATGACGTGTGAATTCTAAAATTCTAACAACCCTATTGCTTTGAAGTGAATGGGAAATAGTTCATTCTAAGTCCTTCGCTTATTGAATCACCATTCTGACATTGGTCGTGCAACCCAACCCATATTTCGGGCGCACCTTTCAACCAATGTTTAATTGTGTATGTTTTCCTCGAGCATACTTCCTTTTATCATTTGATCTGACAAATGTTATCTCCTTGTTCACTTAATGGTGGAAATCCATCTTTTGAGAATCTCGGTGAATTGCCGTTGAGTTCACCAGACACCTCCTTGTCCTCTCCTTGGGTTAATGATGAACTCTTGTTAACGGAAGTCACTTCATAGTTCATATCCCGAGAATCTTACAGTGTCATCCCGTCAATTGGTGTTGCACCTTTCTTCTCAGGCATCCTCAGCCTGAGGTATCCTGACATCAATCTTACCTGAATCTCCGTCAGATATGATGGTTAGGACAACTTTCCAAGAGTTATGATATTGATCCTTTGATGACCCGGTAACATGATGTCATGCCTAGCACCCCCCCCCCCCCGGGCTGGAGGACCTATCGTTATAATTTCTTTTGCAAGGATAACCATTCTTCCTGGAGGAAATTGTAAAACCTATTTTATAAGATGTTCCTAATGGATCCATTGAGTATCCAAAATCCGATTTTTGCTTGAAGACCATGTCAATGCTATCTCGAAGCATGTCTGTGGTACTCCATTCATCAACAAGAACATTTGAAGCACAATGCTAAATTCTCTTTATCAATTATCCAAACACCGTTGTATGGGTAGTGTCATGAAATTCCTCTCCCTTTACCTCAATGATTCTCTACTTCTATCCTGTCATGGATATCATGCCCCGCTTGTCCTAGGGAAGGATATACCCCTGTAATATGTGTGTATACACATTTTCCTCCCCATTGTTTTGATTAAACCTGGAAATCACCTTTCCTTTCCATTGGTTTATTTAAACCCTTTCTATGATCTATATGATATAAACAATAATAATTCCCTACTTGTGCAAACACCTTGGTGTACAACTCGGTCAGTAAGACCCTGTTACTTTTGTTGATGACATTTCGGTAACCACCGATGGACGAGAACTTTGCCTATTGGTCCGCCTCGTTCAACGAGCAGGAAAATGGTTCTCTTCGTCCCTCGCCCCTGGTATCGACGTTGTTGCCAACATAATCGACAGGCTATCCTCTGACATGCCTTTCTTGCATGATCACGCAAAACGTCTCCGCCCTTCCTACTTTTAACCCACATGGTGGGCCCATAACCCACAGTTCCACAAGATCGAAACCTGACTCTCCTATACACCCCCTATTCCCAAAGTTATTCCTCTCGCGTGGACTCGTACGTAATTCATGAGCCACCTTCCGATGAGATCATCGATTCTGGCATCGGAAACAATAATTATTTCATTGCTTGAAACCCCTTTCACCTTCTGACTAGGCATTGAACGATTGCCTGACTGCCTGAAACTTATTGTTGGACCTTCCAACTTTATTCTCGATGTGTTCTATTTGTTCAACTCGAGAGGTACTCATATGCTCATTCATGGGTTAATCCCAGGTTATTACCCTTATAGCATTCTGTCGTTTTCGATCTACCCGTTACCTATTCATAAATACGATGAAGATCCCTAAGAAAAGATGCCGACTTCATCATAAGGACCTGAAGCAGAGAAATGAAGACATCAATGTATTGGATCGGTTCTCTTCGAGAAGAGCAAGCCAGAATGAGAAGACCCGCTAGATTCGTAACCGAACCTTCCCCCCTTTCACTACCTCTTAAATCTCGGGACGAGATTTCTTGTAGTGGAGGAGATTTGTGACGCCCGGGTAATTAAACTACAGTAACCCTCTACTAAGGATGCCACGTCACCTCGGTTACTGTTGATAATCTCTCGTTAGTTCAAAAACCGATTCAAATTCAAATTCAAAATCATGTAAACAATAAGAGTTTTCAAGTATTAAAACTAAAATGTTCGGGTGAGCCAAATAATGCATAGGTAATTATGGTGGAGAAACCACACTTTTATAAAATGTTTAAATACTCTAAAATGAATATAACGGTAGCAAATACAATTATTTAAATGCTTTAAAAATAATAAACATTTTCAAAATTAAATTGTCATAAGTATTAAACTATTGTGGCAGTGGCATAAATTTGTTAAATCTATTTAGGTGCCACTTTGGTAATTTACTAAAGCTAAAATAAAAGGAAACTGAAAGAAAGCAAAAATAGCAAATAAAAATAAGAAGAGGGAAAGAACCCCCGCTTCCCCCACTGGGCCTCGACCCAGCCGGCCCAGTCGGCCACCCCACCAGGCCGGCCGAACCTGGCAAGGGCCAACCGGCCAGCCCACCACCGCTCCCTTATCCACCCCCACATCCCGAAACCCTAGCACCCACGACCGCACAACCCCCCACTCTCTCCCTCGTCCCTCTCCTCCCTTCTGCCTGATCTGGATCGTTGGGAGGGACCCGATCCCGTGCCGCCTTGCGACCTCGTCGCCGGCGCCGCCCCGCCGCTGTCGCCTCCACCCTGCACCCCCCCGAGCTCGCCTCGTCCTTCCATGCGCCCACCTCCGCGCGCCCCGCCGCTGATGATCGCCCCTGCCGCCCGTGTCGCCCCGCCGTCGCCTGTCGCCTCCACGCCGTCGCCCCACGTCCTCGTCGCCGGAGCCGCCTCGCCGGATCGCTTCTTCGTCCTCCTCGTTTTGGATCTGGGCGCCCCGACGCTGCTCGCCGTCCCCGGCGCCACCTCGTCGACGCCGCATCGCCACCCCCCTGGAGGACGACCTCGCCGGACCTCCCCGCCGGCCTGCCTCCTCCTCCCCACCGGCCTGCTTCCTCTCCGTCATCGTCCCCGTCGACCACCCCGACCCCCGCTGCCCCCGTCCCTACGAATCACGGTGAGGCTCCATGCCTCTCCGTCGCCTCGCCGATGGCCCCGTGCTTCCCCCGGTGCTGGTTTCGGTGGCTGATGCTGCGGGTGTTCCCGTCGCTGTCCGCCCACGCCCGCCGTGGCCTACGACCACCACTTCCGCCCGCACTGGTCGCGCCCTTGGCGCCCCACCTCGCCTGGCCGCTCCTCCCATGCCTCCCCGTCTCGGGCACCGCGGCCACCGGCGCCCTGACACGCCGGGCTATGGCCTCTGCTTGTCAACGAGCGCCCACACCCGCTAACCACCGCTCCGTTAGGCCCCCTGGGGCCACTGATATGGGGGCCCCAGCCCCAGAACGTTTTGTTAAAAAAAAGGAATTAAAAATAATATATAAAATAAATAAAATAAATAAATAGATAATAAAAATTTAATTAATTAATTAATTAAGGAATTAATTAAGTTAATTAATCATAATTACATTAACCTAACTAACTAATTAGTTTAATTAAACAGTAGTTAGATTAGTTAAACACTAATTAGACTAAACAGTCAATGACTAGTGGGACCCACACGTTAGTTGACCAGTCAACACCTCTGTTGACTGCTGACGTCATGCTGACGTCATGATGACGTCAGCAAATACTGTTTTGGATAATGTTGAATTTAAATAAATAATTAAAATCACAAATGATTAAATCTTTAGAAAATCATAGCTTTTAATCCGTAACTCGGATGAAAATACTTTCTACATGAAAGTTGATCAGAACAACGAGACGAATCCGGATACGCGGTCCGTTCGTCCACCACACACCCCTAACCTATCGAACCCGCAACTTTCCCCCTCCGGCTCCTCTGCCCGAAAACACAAAACACCGGGAATACTTTCCCGGATGCTTTCCCCCTTCACCGGTATCACCTCCTACCGCGTAGAACACGTCTAGCTCTGCCTGTTATCCTGTTATGCACTTGCTTACTATGTATTTACTGTTTCTCCCCCCTCTTCTCTTCGGTAGACCCCGTGACGAGGCTGACGCCCCAGTTCGACTACAGAGTTGACGACCCCTCTCTCTTGCCAGAGCAACCAGGCAAGCCCCCCCCTTGATCACCAGATATCGCCTATTCTCCTCTATACTGCTTGCATTAGAGTAGTGTAGCATGTTACTGCTTTCGTTAATCCTATTCTGATGCATAGCCTGACATTGTGGCTACATCTGTTGATACCTTACCTGCAATCCTAAATGCTTAGTATAGGATGCTAGTTTATCATCATTGGCCCTACATTCTTGTCAGTCTGCCTTGCTATACTATCGGGCCGTGATCACTTGGGAGGTGATCACGGGTATATACTATACATATATACATACTATACAGATGGTGACTAAAGTCGGGTCAGCTCATTGAGTACCCGCAAGTGATTCGGAGTTGGGGGCTGAAAGGACAGGTGGCTCCATCCCGGTAGAGGTGGGCCTGGGTTCCCGACGGCCCCCGACTGTTACTTTGTGGCGGAGCGGCAGGGCAGGTTGAGACCACCTAGGAGACAGGTGGGCCTGGCCCTGTTCGGCGTTCGCGGATACTTAACATGCTTAACGAGATCTTGGTATTTGATCTGAGTCGGCTACGAGCCTATACGCACTAACCATCTACGTGGGAGTAGTTATGGGTATCCCGACGTCGTGGTATCAGCCGAAGCACTTCAGACGTCAGCGACGGAGCGGCGCGCGCCGGATTGGACTGGAACGCCTACTTAGGGCTAGGTCTGCTTCCGGCCGCCCACGCAACATGCAGGTGTGCTCAGGGCGATGGGCCCAGACCCCTGCGCGCTTAGGTTTAGACCGGCGTGCTGGCCTCTCTGTTTTGCCTAGGTGGGGCTGCGACGTGTTGATCTTTCGCGGCCGGGCATGACCCAGGAAAGTGTGTCCGGCCAAATGGGATCGAGCGTGTTGGGCTATGTGGTGCACCCCTGCAGGGAAGTTAATCTATTCGAATAGCCGTGATCTTCGGTAACAGGACGACTTGGAGTTGTACCTTGACCTTATGACAACTAGAACCGGATACTTAATAAAACACACCCTTCCAAGTTCCAGATACAACCCGGTGATCGCTTTCCGCAGGGCGATGAGGAGGGGATCGCTGGGTAGGATTATGCTATGCATGGAGATGCTACTTGGAGATGCTACTTGGAGGACTTCAATCTACTCTCTTCTACATGCTGCAAGACGGAGGCTGCCAGAAGCGTAGTCTTCGACAGGATTAGCTATCCCCCTCTTATTCTGGCATTCTGCAGTTCAGTCCACCGATATGGCCCTTTACACATATACCCATGCATATGTAGTGTAGCTCCTTGCTTGCGAGTACTTTGGATGAGTACTCACGGTTGCTTTCTCCCCCTTTTTCCCCCTTCCTTCTTCCTGGTTGTCGCAACCAGAGGCTGGAGCCCTGGAGCCAGACGCCACCGTCGACGATGACTACTACACCGGAGGTGCCTACTACTACGTGCAGCCCGCTGACGACGACCAGGAGTAGTTTAGGAGGATCCCAGGCAGGAGGCCTGCGCCTCTTTCGATCTGTATCCCAGTTTGTGCTAGCCTTCTTAAGGCAAACTTGTTTAACTTATGTCTGTACTCAGATATTGTTGCTTCCGCTGACTCGTCTATGATCGAGCACTTGTATTCGAGCCCTCGAGGCCCCTGGCTTGTATTATGATGCTTGTATGACTTATTTTATTTGTAGAGTTGTGTTGTGATACCTTCCCGTGAGTCCCTGATCTTGATCGTACACATTTGCGTGCATGATTAGTGTACGATTGAATCGGGGGCGTCACAGACCCCCATGCCACGAGTGCTAGGGTGTTCGGGATAAACCTGAGCGCTCTTGTTCCCATTCTTGGGTCCATCTAGGGAGGCTCTCAGCACAACGAACTAGGCCGTCGAACTTATAATGCTTTATCTCTCTCACTTAGCCATAGAATTCTATAATTTTAAATTTCGGCGAAGCCCCTAGTATTTTGAAGACCGAGTTCGGGGCGCTATCCACGCATAGGCCGGATAAGTCCGGTTCCTCGGTCTAAGCGGCATAAGTCTTTAAGGACTCGAAAAACCTCGCGAACAGCGACCGGTCTCTCGCACTATCATGACGACCAGTTTTAGCTTTCTCTACTGAGGTGTTAACCCAGCTCAACTGGGGCACAATCGCTGTAGTTCTCCCAGCGCTACCTTAGCCAACATTGCGGAACGTAAGGTACCAAAACATGGGAGCCGGGGAAACCCAACTATCGACCAAAGACATGATTCGGAGCCGATTCATATAGTGCTATAAGTTCAGGGTGCCGCACTCAGGAGAGTGTTCGGTCTTCTCACACCATGTTATGGGGTGCTTAAGCCCCTGGTGTATTGGCCGTACCAAAGTGTACGGTTGCAGAATGTCATGACTGAACATATTTGTATATAAAAAATGAATGAGTACAATAATAGATAAGAGCTATGTATTGTTTACTAAAAAAGGGCTGCTACAAAAGCAGAACGATACAAGTAGTGCGATAAGCAAGAGATGGGATTATTTGACATGTCCCCATCCAGGGGCAAGCTGCGGGATTTTAAGTAAAACAGGTATTATGCTCGTTATAGAGACCACCTGGACATTTGACGCGGCTTGTTCTCTCCCTGGCTATTGCTTCGTATGTTCGGCGAGTGTGTTGCCGGACAGGCCTTCCAAATAGTTGGGTCCTGAAAGTGTATAAAAAGGAAACGGCGGAATAGGGAGCCCCTTAGTGCGGTTGAGCCGCATTCTGGGCGTGCCATAGTTGTGCCCCTCCCCTTATGCCCATGGTATCTCTAAGGCGTAATTATGTATGCTTGGTACTGATATCACCATCTGGCGAGGGCTGGGGTTGGGGCCGCACTGCTATGCTTGCTCGGGACGTGCCAACCGGATTTGTTGTAAGTTACTTCTGGCTCCCTTGACGTTGTCCGGACGTCTTGAGCTTGAGATATGCGTAGTGGGGCACCGCGTTGAATTTTGCAAATGCGGTTCATCCGAGCAGGGCATGATAGCCACTGCTGAATGGGATTATGTCAAAGATTAACTCTTCGCTTCGGAAATTGTCCGGGGATCCGAAGACCACTTCGAGTGTAACCGAGCCTGTACAGCTGGCTTCTACACCTGGTATGACGCCTTTAAAGGTTGTCTTTGTGGGTTTAATCCTTGAGGGATCGATACCCATTTTTCACACCGTATCCTGATAAAGCAGGTTCAGGATGCTGCTGCCGTCCATTAGGACTCTGGTGAGGTGAAATCCGTCGATAATTGGGTCTAGGACCAATGCAGCGAATCCGCTATGACGGGTGCTAGTGGGGTGGTCCCTTCGATCAAAAGTGATCGGGCAGGAGGACCATGGGTTGAACTTTGGGGCGACTCGCTCCAACGCATAGACGTCCTTGAGAGCACGCTTCCGCTCCCTTTTGGGGATGTGGGTTGCGTATATCATGTTCACCATCCGCACTTGCAAGGGGAATCCCTTCTGTCCTCTGTTGTTCGGCGGCCGGGGCTCCTCCTCATCATCGCTACGCAACCCCTTGTCTCTGGTTTCGGCACTTAACTTGCCTGCCTGCTTGAACACCCAACAGTCCCTGTTGGTGTGGTTGGCTGGTTGTTCGGGTGTGCCGTGTATCTGGCACGAGCGGTCGAGTATCCGGTCTAAGTTGGATGGGCCCGAAGGGTTTCTTTTGAATGGCTTCTTCCGCTGACCGGGTCTAGAGCCCCTGAATCCGGCGTTGACTGCCGTATCCTCAGTATTGTCGCCGTTAATGCAGTGCTTGTGCTTGTTGCGACGTGACCTGCCATTGTTGTCCTTGGTATCCGAATTGCCAGGGCTCTTGGTTATGTTATTGCTGCGAGCTAGCCAGCTGTCTTCTCCCGCACAAAAGCGGGTCATGAGTGTCGTGAGGGCTGCCATAGATTTCGGCTTTTCCTGTCCTAGGTGCCGGGCAAGCCATTCGTCTCGGATGTTGTGCCTGAAGGCAGCAAGGGGCTCGGCGTCCGGACAGTCGACTATTTGATTTTTCTTAGTAAGGAACCGTGTCTAGAATTGCCTGGCCGATTCCTCTGGCTGTTGGATTATGTGGCTTAGGTCATCGGCGTCTGGTGGTCGCACATAAGTGCCCTGGAAGTTGTCAAGGAATGCGGATTCCAGGTCCTCCCAGCAACTAATTGACTCTGCTGGCAGGCTGTTAAGCTAATGTCGAGCTAGTCCTTTAAGCTTGAGCGGGAGGTATTTGATGGCATGTAGATCATCACCACGGGCCATGTGGATATGAAGGAGATAATCCTCAATCCATACCGCAGGATCTGTTGTGCCATCGTATGATTCGATGTTCATGGGTTTAAAGCCCTCGGGGATTTGATGATCCATTACTTCGTCTGTTAAGCATAGTTGGTGTGCGGCGCCCCTGTATTGGGCTATATCACGACGCACCTCAGATGAGCTTGGTCTGTTGTATTCGGCCTGGCCATACTTATCATGTCCGGCGTGACGGCTAGTGTCATGTGAAGCGGGGCGCCCATGCGATCCGTAGATCGATCTTCCTTGCCTTGCCTTATTCTCCAATATGTCTTGCAGGTCTGTTGCGTCTCCCCGTACTCTGGTATGTTTTGAGCGGTGCCGGGGTGCGGCTTGGGTCGAGGGCCTGAAGGCCTCTCTGTTGCGGCCACGGGGTGGCCGATCGGGCGCATCCTACGCTGGTGATGTAGGTTTAGTTGCTTCCTCCTCAAGTTGGGGTAGCAGCCTGTGCTTTGGGTAGCTCTTGGCGGGGCGCTTGAGTTTATACTCATCGGCTGCCAGGACTTCGGTCCATCTGTCGGCTAGCAAGTCTTGGTCAGCTCTAAGCTGCTGCTGTTTTTTCTTGAGGCTGCTTGCCGTGGCCATAAGCCTGCGTTTGAAATGCTCTTGTTCGACGGGATCCTCTGGCACGACGAATTCGTTGTCGTCGAGGATTGCCTCGTCTTCGGAGGGAGGCATATAATTGTCATCCTCAACCTCTCTGTCGGCAGTCCTCTCATGAGGGCTGGCTCCTTCGTCCTCCTGCACTGAATCCTGCTGGAGGGGGTTATCTTCAGCACTGTCCGGCGTGTTGTTATCTCCTCTGCTGGAATCACCGTTTTTTCTTTGGCGGGACTTAGAGCGGTGCCGCTGACATCGGCGCTTGGGTTGCTTCTTGGAGGGGTCATCCTCCGTTTTCTCCTCGCCATCCCCTGCATTGGGGGTGTCCACCATGTATATGTCATATGACGAGGTGGCTTTCCAGTTCCCTATAGGTGCTGGTTCTTGGTTGTCTCCTTCATCGGCGTCCATACCGTCGATGTCTTCGGAGTCAAAGTCGAGCATGTCGGTTAAATCGTCAACAGTGGCTACGAAGTGGGTGGTGGGTGGGCTTCAAATTTCTTCGTCGTCTGTGTCCCAACCATGTTGACCGTAATCCGGCCAGGGCTCTCCTAACAAAGAGAGAGACTTCAGTGAATTCAGGATGTCGCCAAAAGGTGAGTGCTGAAAGACGTCTGCGGCGGTGAAATCCATGATCGGAGCCCAATCGGCTTCGATCGGAAGGGGTGCGGAGGATTCGGAGTCCGGACCGGAGTCCGGCACCTTGGAATCACGGGCCTTGCAAAGGACTAGGCTGGTATTCGGCTCTATCGCCGTAGAGATTGCGACTCCTGGGGCAGCGTCCAACCGTCCGTCCCTGGTTGGCGCAGTCAGCTCCGGGCTAATGGTCGGAGCGGACACCTGAGCGGCGCTCTGGGCACTGTCCGGCGCCAGAGCTAGATCATGCCCATCGAGACAGTCCGGCGCGCTCGGCCGTGGCTCGAATCCGTCGAAGATCAAGTCCACGCGGATGTCGGCTGTGTAGTTTAAGCTTCCAAACCTGACCTGATGGCCAGGGACGTAGCTTTCGATCTGCTCCAGATGGCCAAGCGAGTTGGCCCGTAGTGCAAAGCCGCCGAATACGAAGATCTGTCCGGGGAGAAAGGTCTCACCCTTGACCGTGTCGTGGTTGATGATCGAAGAAGCCATCGGGCATAAGGGCGACGACAGAGAGGAACTCTCAATGAAAGCACCAATGTCGGTGTCAAAACCGGCGGATCTCGGGTAGGGGGTCCCGAACTGTGCGTCTAGGCGGATGGTAACAGGAGACAAGGGACACGATGTTTTTACCCAGGTCCGGGCCCTCCCGATGGAGGTAAAACCCTACTCCTGCTTGATTAATATTGATGATATGGGTAGTACAATAGTTGATCTACCACGAGATCAGAGAGGCTAAACCCTAGAAGCTAGCCTATGGTATAATTGTTCTTCGTCCTACGGACTAAAACTCTCTGGTTTATATAGACACCGGAGAGGGCTAGGGTTACACAAAGTTGGTTAGAATAGGAGGAGATCTTCATATCGTATCGCCAAGCTTGCCTTCCACGCCAAGGAAAGTCCCATCCGGACACGGGAAAGAGTCTTCAATCTTGTATCTTCATAGTCCGGGAGTCCGGCTAAAGGTCATAGTCCGGCCATCCGGACACCCCCTAATCCAGGACTCCCTCACTCCTCTTTGTTTGGACCCTGAGTTAGAGCTAGTTTGGGTTGAAATAGCCTCAAATTATCGAAACAAGAGGGGTTAGTTTGAGCTAGTTTGCTCTAACCCAGCTAAAAAAACTAGCCCAGTGGAGAGGTTCTAATTGGGTTAGTTATCCTGGGCCCACTAAAAGAGAACTAAAAAAATCTCACCTGCCCGCACCAGATCGCTCCCATAAAAAATCTCACCTCCCCGCACCAGATCGCTCCCCCACTCTCGCACGACTCCTCTCTGTTCCCCATAGGGCCGCCCGCCCAAGCGCCGCTCGCCCTCTCTCTCCTCCGGCCGCCCTCTCCTTCCGGCCTCCGCCGCCCTACACCGTCCGCCCTCTCCCTCCAACCTTCGAAGGTCGCCCCTCTCCCCCTTCACCAATCGTTTTTCTCCCTCTATCGTGCGCGGCGGCAGCCCATCTACCAGGGAGGTCGCGAGAGGGGTGAGTTTGTTCGTTCCTTCTTTGTCTCACGGCCATATCATTGATCTTGCTTGCTCTAGTGCTAATTCTGATTTGGAAAAGTAGATCCTGATCAAACTTGCTATAGATTTGTGGTGCACGCATGGAATTGTTTGATGCTTCTTGAGGAGGTAATAAATCTTTCTTGAGGCCCAAAGATTCAGGTCACCTTTCTAGGTATTTCAATTTCAGGCTTGCATTATTTGTAGAGGCCCAAAGATTGAGTTCACCTTTCTTGATATTTCAATTTCAGGCTTGCATTGTTTCTAGAGGCCCAAAGATTCAGTTCACCTTTCTAGGTATTTGAGTTTCAGGATTGCATTATTTCTAGAGGCCCAAAGATTCAGTTCACCTTTCTAGGTATTTCATTTTTAGGCTTGCATTATTTCTAGAGGCCCAAAGATTCAGTTCACCTTTCTAGGTATTTCAGTTTCAGGCTTGCATTATTTCTAGAGGCCCAAAGATTCAGTTCACCTTTCTAGGTATTTAAGTTTCAGGCTTGCATTATTTCTAGAGGCCCAAAGATTCAGTTCACCTTTCTAGGTATTTAAGTTTCAGGCTTGCATTATTTCTAGAGGCCCAAAGATTTAGTTCACCTTTCTAGGTATTTTAGTTACAGGCTTGCATTATTTATAGAGGCCCAAAGATTAAGTTCCCAGTCGGCAGCAAGCGGCCCTGCTACCCATGCCGGTGTTGACCTCAACTCGCAAGGGCGGGCGTCGGAGGGGTTCTCGGGGCTTGGGCCCTACAGAGCCTTCCTCCAGAGCGACGATGGCGAGCTCCTCCCTTGGTGCGTGAGGGGCTCCGGGCTCCCTCCCTATCGTGAACAACTTCCGTGATGAGTTAGCTCATTATTTGTTTCATGAAGTGTTTTTTTATTTTGTGAAGCTTGATTGACGACTTGTATGTTTAAGTGGGATATCTCATTTGTATGGACAAAGTAAAAATTATCATGTTTTGCATGCTTGATTGTATAGATGGTTTGTTTATGTCAATTGTGAGCGGGAGGAGGCCACAGAAGAGCCGGCCACACCAAGAGGGTGCTTGGATCCAAGGGACTTATTCTAGTCTGACTAAAAATAGGGTCCAAAGTAGTCAAATGATTGAGATAGAGCATTTATTGTCAATCTAACCCTGCCATCCATACACCTCTTTGGTTTAGAGTTAGTCCAGGATTAGAATCTAACTCTAATCTCTAACTGAGTTAGAGTTCTCCTCGTCTCGGTTCATCACCATCATACTTTCCCCATTCCTGTGTTTTTAGTATCCTGGGAATCAAAGAGGCCCTTTTTTCGGGAAAAATCAAAGAGGCCCTTAGACTGGTTTAGGTCCGGTCATTTTTTTATAAACGTGTTATGTCCAAAATTTAATGAACGTGCTCCGGTTTCCACGAAAATAATCCGGTTTCATGTAGTAATTCATTGATTTATTTATTCTTCTGCGGGGGGTTTGCATGTAATTCGTGAGGTCTGAAATGTAAAGTACCCCGGCATATGCTCCGAGTCGTGCATGCATTACGACCCAGATGCTCTATGTCCCACATGTCGGCGAATGGGAGCACGTGGAAATTGCCTAGGAGTACATATAGGAGGATAAATGCGTGAAAAATATGTACTGCGAAGCGTAGCCGCGGTTTGAAAAGTAGACCTAAAGTGATGACAGCTATAGGTCGCACGCACCCAACTAGTGGTACTAGACATACAACTAATTTTTCCCTAAAAAAAGAGGCATGAGTGCTCAGTACTCCTATTCTATAAACACGAGTCCCATCTGACAACAGCATCCGTGCTACAACTAGCCCTCCTCCCTCGTTTCTCTCTTCTACTCTCTAAGAGTCTGGTGAATAATATAGCCAGCTGCTGGCTATATGATGTTGCCATGTCACATATAGTCAAGTTTATAGCCAACAAGTACAATAGCTAGATATAAATATGCACATATAGCCAGAATTCGCCGACCTACATTTATTTACTTGCTGGAATCTTTAGAAAGACTTATATTTGGGAACGGATGGAGTACTATACTAATAAAACATTAAGTCCACGAGGCGATGCAGTGTTGGTTACAGGAGGCAAGAAGAAGAGATGCATCCATCGATGATGTCCACCTCCTCGACTCAGGGCGCCGGCCCACCAAACGGCGCCTAAGTAGCAGCGGCTTTTGAGGCCAGGTCGACGTGCTTCTGAACAATGGCGTCCAAAGATTCCAGCCACTGGAAGAAGGCCAACATCTTTCTGTCCTCGCTTGCCTCGTAGTGGCCTATGTAGACGATTTCCTCATAGACGTGGATGTGCAGGTTGACGGTTTCTTGCATGGCGAGGCGCTGCGCGGCGAGCGCGGCCTCGAGGTGCACATTCTTTGTCACGACCTCCGGCACCTGCAGGGCCACCAAGGCTTGAAAGAGTTCGTCACCATCTAGGCCGATGAGAGTGGCAGGCAATGAGGAGTCTGGGCGCACGGGCTGGAGCAGTACGGCAAGGTCGTCCGCGCGCTTCTTGATGGCGTTGAACTTGCGGATGGAGTTGACCATCATGTCGTCCATACGGGAGGTGAAGCCGGCGTCGGCGAGGGCTTCGATGCCTGCGGTCGCCAGCACCATCTGGAAACGCTGCACGGTGCGGGGCCGCAGGCCGGCGCCTTGGATGATTTGGCACAGCCGACTGCCGCTCGCGTCCATCGCCTCCATAGGTGCTTGTGGCTTCTGGTCACTTGGTCTTGGATTGGAGTAAGCAGTGTTGCGAGAGACTTGGGAGTAGATGGATTGGAGTGGTGGGGCGCCTTTATTATATGAGAGTCCAAACTGTGTTGCATTCACATCGTGCTGGCTCTAGTCTGCTTCTCCAATTAATTCCCTCTGCATGTAATTGAGGATGCATCATTGACCGTTCAACATCTCAGGAACCTCTACCCTCTTCCTCCTTGGCATTCTAGCACCTATGGACCCGTCGACGACGAGGTGCCTATGGTGACTTCGTAAATTTCAAGATGATACTTAGTGTCGTGCGTGTGTGCGTTCATAGGGGTGAGTGTATGCGCGTGTATATGAGCGCTTGCGTCTGTACTGTGTCAAAAAAACGTAAATGCGTGTCAAAAAGAGACTAGTCAGTATACTCAATATTGTGCACCTCGGAGAGGAAAACGATAGAACTAGTACGTATTTATTTACGGTGCAGATTCACTCATTTTGCTCCATATGTACTCCGTCTCGGTGTAGTCTAGTCACTTGTTGAAATCTCTAGAAGGGCAAATACTCCTTTCTGGTTTACAGGGCTATACTAGCAAGTAGTTGTACGTACTAATACAATAGTGGGCTCACATAGCAATTTTGTCTCATGCAAGAGCCTGGCTATATGCGTGCTCCAATGTTCGCAACTGCAACGTTCGGTTTGCGCTTGGCTCTTCGCCTCTTCGAGAAGACGAACAATGATGTTACTACTACTGCTTCTACAGTGTCGAATCCACTGCTGCATGTCCGTCCACCGCGAGCGGGACGGATAGCTTGTTGTAGAAGTACTACTAAGCAAAAGCCTGTCCTCATTTGCGAGCAACAGCGCGCATGGGCGAGGGAGAAGGCGTGTAGTAAAATCAAGCTTCTCCTCGTTCTACGAGTTGACGCGACACATCATAGCACTGGCCCCACATGCTTGCCTCTAAACTTGGCTGAAAGACCCGCAGTGTACAATATATTTGCTGCAACCTCTAACATTTACCCACCACAAATTAAAATATATGTGGCCGTATGCATCATTCTGATGCAGAGGCCGGGGAGTCCCCCCTTTTCGAAAAAAACAAATTAAAATATATATATTCCTGTCTTGACCAGATGAGCGTGCAAACTACAATCACCAGGGTGACAGGTAGGGCCAGAAGACTATTTTAATTTAAAAAAAACTTCGAGACGGCCACATAGCATGGAGCCGACCCCAACGATTTTAAGCTTACAGGCACGGTACACGCTATCTAGACTACTCTACACATGAAACTGCCACGCGAGCGTCCGGGCTGCGCTTGGCTCTTCGCCTCTTCGGGAAGTCGAACAATGATGGTGTACTACTGCACTGGAGGAGTACTACAGTACGCTTCTGGCCATCTGACACCGATTGAACTGCTGCATGTCCATCGCGTGCGGGAGGGAGAGCGTGTAGCGAAAGCTTCTCCTAGTCTTGCCAGCCACCACGCTCATGGGCGAGGGAGGGACGCTCCTGTCTTTGCGTGTATGATAGGTGGGCCCAACAGGTGTGTGGCCAACCTGTCATACAGCCAAAGACAGGTGCAATTAAGTCCGCGAGGGAGAGGATAATCAAACTTCTCGTTGATGTACGAGTTGACACGACACATCAAAGCACTGCACTCGATATATTTCAATAATTTAGGGTTACCGATGCATTAATTACAACGCATGCATGCATGCCGTGACTCTCCTTTTGATACTTGCATGTGTTGATTTAATGCACCTTGAAGTAGTACTCCCTCTGATTCCTTTTACTTTGCGTATAACTTTTTCTTGTTTTTCTCAGATTAGTCTACGCGTCCGCGTTGGTTTCCATCTGTGCCCCCGCTCGATTAGTCCTGCCCCCATTATCCAAAGCAGAAAATGGCTACACGCAAACGCGTGCAACGCCGGATGCGGCTTGACCGCCTTGGGAAGCCAACTCAAGCGAAAAGGAACGAGGACCAGCCAACCATTGCATGCGTATTTACTGTCGATATTTATGTAGCTTACTCATGCGCAGGGGCACATTTCTCCAGAAAACTCAAACTACTGCCTTCCTTGGTATGCAGGAGGACAGTTATGCGCAGAGTATAAAATATGTGACGGTAAAGCTTTGTAATGCCCCGGCCCAAGCGAGAGATGGTTGTGCACGAGGAGGGCGAGATCATGCAGACGGAAGACGAACCAGCGAGGGAGCTCACTAAGGTCTCGATGGACCTCACCGTGCTCCACTGCCCCTTGTGCCTCCGCCCCTTGATGCCTCCAGCGTATGAGGTTCGAATACACCTCGTCCATTCGGCTGATTGAGCAATGTGCAGGTTTCTTGATTGATGTGATGTTCGATTGATTTCTGCAGTGCAAGGGAGGGCACCTGGCCTGCGCGGACTGTCACGTCGAGCGCCCCGGGAACCAGCGACAGTGCGAGAAGTGCAAGCGCGGCGGTGGCTTCGACGTGTGGAACACGGTGGTGGACACCGTCGTTTCGTCACTCAGGGTGGAGTGCCCGCATGAAGGCTGTGGGCTCTACGTCACTTACCACAAGCTCGCCGATCACCAGAGCGTGTGTCCGCTCGCGCCCTGCAAATGCCCCGTGCCCGTCTGCGGCTACGAAGGCCCGCCGCCGGCGCTCTACCACCACATCAGCAACGTGCATCCCATGCCCGTGCACAGGATCCAGTACGGCAAGGTGCTCCATCTGCAAGTGCCACTATCGGAGCCACGGCTCTTGCTGTTCACGGAGGAGGACCGTCGTGCATTTTTCTTGGTCGGCGGCGTGCTCGACATCGGCGCGCCTATCGCCGTGTCGGTCGTCTGCATCAGAGCGGGGGCGTCCCCACTGCCGCACTACTGGGCCAAGCTGTGGGCGAACGGCCCGCCGGGGGAGCCCAAAGGCACGACCGACGCCGTCGAGGTGGAAATGGAGGTGACAAGCAGCAAGGATCCCGGGGACATCGACGTGCAGGAGCTGACCTTCTTGACAGTTCCACCCAAGCTGCTGGCCGGGGCTAAGCTTGTGTCCCTCCACATTCAGATTGACAAGCTCACGTCCTAAATGTTTCGACAGTGCCTTCTGTTTATCTTAGTAATATGCTAATATAGGGATTACCTTGGTCTACTTTAGCTTAAGAAATGGTGGGTTTTGGTGGCGATGCAGCAATTACTTCGACATCAAATCAGTAATTTCCAACAGTCGAACGGATATTTTGTGTCTGTTGGATATAAAGTTCCTTTGGGTAAGAAGTACTACTTGTCATCAAAATGGATAAAAGGAGATGTATGTAGACGTATTTTAGTTCTAGATACGTCCCTTTTTATCCATTTTGATGACAAGCACTCCCTCCGTTCCACAATACATGCCTTCCATTTGTCAAAATATAGATGTATCTAGACATGTTTTAGTATTTAGGTACATCCATGATAGAGCCAATCGGATGGTTGAGAACACTACAATTCGTAGCTACAGATGCGTGTGTGACTCCCAGATGCAGAGGCCGGGGGTCATCATCCTCCTTTTCGAGAAAAAACAGATGCGTGTGTGAGAGGACGAGTGCGTGCGTGCACCTCTTCTCTTCCTGTATAACGTACTACTAAACTCAGAGTACAAGTTTTTGTGGGTGGCACGATGGTGCGTGCGAGAAGCCCCGAGAGATAGGTTTAATGCGTCTGAAAAAGGACTAGCCTAGAGCTGGCCACGCGGGTATTTATAAATTTTGAGCTTGCGTCTCGTCACATTCCAAATTACTCCACGCTATATTGCAGACCTGTTCACACCGATCACAACCTCAACGGTTTCCCACTTAGGAGCGTATTAGTACCACGCTATATTGAATTCCAAACCTGTTCACACCGATCACAACCTAAACGGTTTCCCACTTAGGAGTGTATTAGTCGGTTATAAATACTAGTATGCCAAGATGACTGCACATTCCTCCTCAACTCCTCATCCACAAAAACAAACAAGTCATTCAGCATCCTTCCCTTGCGTCCGCCATGGCCAGCGTGAGTTCTGGGTCAAGAGATTTCCAGCAGGGAGAGGAGAGCATGGAAGCGGACGCACGAGAGATGTCCTGCCTCGCCGGGAGAGCAGCCTACATGTCCCACCGTGCGGAAGTAGCAGGACAGAGGTCCCGCCACACCGCTGAAGCAGCAGGGAGGTCCCGCGGTGCCGTCGATGCAGCAGACTGGTCCGGTCACGCCGCAGAAGCAGTAGAGATGTCCCACCGCACCACGAATGCAGCAGAGATGTCCCGCCGCGTCGCGGCGGCCTGAGAAAATCTCTCGCGGGCAGGCGACGACTGTTACAGGCGCATGCATGCGATCGTCCATAGCTAGATGGATCAGATCTCTGGCTTGGCGAGGTTGCAGGATGACGTGAAGCCTTGTTTGAACAGGCTACCGGCGTCATCCGGCAACTAAGGGAGGGCAATGAGAGGCTCCGGGCCGAGCGCGACCTGCTGAGGGAGAATATCGTTCGAAGTGCAGACCAGCAGGAGGTGACTAGTGCCTTGTTGAAGAGGACCGGCATCATCGTCAAGAAACTTATGGACGAGAATGACATGCTCCGCAACGAGCGCCAAAGGCTGGTGGAGGAATCCGTGGACGTTCTCAAGCAGCGTCTTGAGGACACGAAAGAGCTCCTCACCGCTCGCTGCGTAGACTAGTTCCCGCGGCCTGCAGCAACGCATCAAGAAAGTAGAGATCAGCGAGCCAGATCCTTGTTTTCCTTCTTATTTTGCCCTTGTGTATTTCGGGCATAGCCGCATGTGGCTTTTTTAATTATCTTTCTAATTATGTAAGACAATTAATCGTCCTTATCTTTCTGTGGAAGATCAATGTTGCAAGGCTGGAATGAAGAAAACTCTTGCTGTGGCGACCCTGGCGTTGCTGTTCTTCTAGTTGCTGCTGGGCTTCCTTCAGTTTCCTGGTTTATTTTGATGTAATAATCGGTTTAGGATGTGGATTGTGTCGTCGGTTGTGAAATGTTGGGTTCTAGCACGTATGTTTGGCCTTTGTTGGCCTCTTGGGATGTTGCGATTTCAATCTGGTACTCCCTCTGTCTCATAATGTAAGACGTTTTTTGACACTATACTAGTGTCAAAAAGCGTCTTATATTATGGGACGGAGGGAGTAGCTTTTAGTCCTTCGTGTTAGGCTGGAGTTGTGCTGAACTTCTTGTGAATTGTGGTGGTTTTCAGTAATGAAAATCGGAAGGGGCAAGCCCTTCTTTGATAAAAAAAATCGTCCTTATATATTCATCAGTCTTGCTATAAGTCGCAGTAGATGCTATATAGGTCCGTCGGATCTTACATCAAGATCCGTGCTGTCAGATTTTCTTTTTTCTCTCTTAAATCTCAGTCGAGTGAGACATAGCCACGCCATTAAACAGAGGCTCGGGCGCCATTAATGGAGACCTTGGGAGAGAGGTGGACGGCAGATGGAGGTCAAAGGGCTCTCCTCCCGATAAGCACGCGCAGGGGTCTGATCGCACGCCTCTCGTACTCAAATAGCTACCCTGCACGGCGCCTCCTAGCTAATAAAAAATGGGGACGCGTGGCGGCACGTAAATGGTACTAGTAAGTAGAACGCCCACGGTTTCAATAATACTTGTGTTTCCGATTGTAACGTGACAGCACTTGTTCCAAAATGACTTTGTTGATTGTTAATGTGTGCGCCTTCGCAAATCGGACTGCAAATTTACCACAGCATGTTGGTGCCATGTCATGGCACCAAGCCAAGTTTCATTATTTTCATGCGTGTTTTGGATTTACAGGAATTAAAAAACTAAGTTTCTCAATGTTTCCAACCCAGCCACGACGCCCAGAATTTTGAATTTCATTCCCATTTCTTGCATGGAACCTAGAAATTTACCCGAGGACACACATGTGATTTTTCAACCAACTTTGGTGCACTGGAACATGTGCTTGTATTTCAAATTTGAATTATGCACACAAAGGTGACACGTTCCCTCCCAGAACCACGAGCCTTCTTGAGAGAAGCTCCGATTTGCAAGAAGCTTATACCAAAATTTGTTCCTATTCGGCCAATTTTTTTACCACGGCATGGTACTACCATGACATGACACCATGCCAAGTTTCATGATTTTAAAACCAAGTTTCTCAATGTTCTTGACCGAGCCACGATGCCCAGATGTTTGAATCTTATTCTCATTTTTTGCATGGGAGTAGAAATTCACCCGAGGACACAAATGTGATTTTCAACCAACTTTGGTGCACGGGAGCACGTGCTTGTAGTTCAAATTTGAATTATGCACATTAAATGACCAAAAACTCAATTAATGTGTAAATAAGGCCAAACGAAGCCGGAATAATTCCAAAATTTAACAGGGCACTCATGTAGTTCTATGTTGCCTTTGTAAATAAACTCAAGGGGGACAACGTATATCGTTTCGCACTCAAAGGTGACACGTTCCCTCTCAGAACCACGAGCCTTCTTGAGAGAAGCTTCGGTTTGCAAGAAGCTTATACCAAAATCTGTTCCTATTCGGCCATTTTTTTACCACAACATGGTAGTACCATGACATGACATCCATGCCAAGTTTCATGATTTTCAGACGTGTTTTGGATTTACAAGAATTTTAAAACCAAGTTTCTCAATGTTCTCGGCCGAGCCACGATGCCCAGATGTTTTAATTTTATTCTCATTTCTTGCATGGGACCTAGAAATTCACCCGAGGACACAAATGTGATTTTTCAACCAACTTTGGTGCACGAGAGCATGTGCTTGTAGTTCAAATTTGACTTATGCACATTAAATGACCAGAAACTCAATTAATGTATAAAAACGACAAACGAACCCGGAATAATTCCAAAATTTAACATGGCACTAATGTAGTTCTATGTTGCCTTTGTTAAGAAACTCAAGGGCGGGGGGGGGTGGCACGTTCCCTCTTAGAACCACGAGCTTCCAAATCGGCCCAATTTTTTACCACAACATGTTAGTGCCATGACATGACACCATGCCAAGTTTCATTACATGAATTTAAAATCTAAGTTTCTCGATGTTCTCGGCAGAGTCATGACGCCCAGATGTTTGAATTTCATTCTCATTTCTTCCATGGGACCTAGAAATTCAACCAAGGACACACATGTGATTTTTCAACCCACTTTGGTGCACCGGAGCATGTGCATGCAATTCATATTTAGATTATGCACATTAAAAGTCCAGAAACTCAATTAATGTATAAAAAGGCCAAATGAACCCGAAATAATTCCAAAATTTAACAGGGCACTCATATAGTTCTATGTTGCCTCTGTAAATAAAATCAGGGGGGAGGCAGCGTATATCGTTTCGCACACAAAGGTGACACGTTCCCTCTCGGAACCACGAGGCTTGTTGAGAGAATCTCCGGTTTTGCAAGAGGCTTATACCAAAACTTGTCCCAATTCAGCCAAAAATTATACGTATGAAAACAGGGTTTAGATTATCCCGAACATCTCGCTACCTAGACCAATAATGTACTATGATTTGAATTCAACATAAAATGGATACAGATATTTGAATTGGAGAGCGTATGGTACATGTAGTTCATAGTGAAATATGATTACTGCTATATGCATGTCTTTTTGTTATCAAGATAATATTTAAATTATTGTATAACTTGACAACAATCGTATTCAAATAAGGAAAATTGATTCAAATTTAGTCCATATGGTAGACGACAATATATATGTTCACATGGTGGAGTAAAATGTTCATATATGATGGAAGATCAAAATGTATGACTACATCAATTATAAACCGCAAGGTCACATAATAATATATTTGAATTCAACATAACGTGGATTCAAAAATTGAAATTAGAGATCATGGCATCTATAATCATATAAAAAGGGACATTACTCTTTCTTTGGTGGGAATTGATTTGTTTTTTGTTGTTGTTGAGGGAAGTGCGAATCGATTTGGTACTGTGCAGGGTAATCATGTTCTCCCGATTTTTTTACATTTTTCTTATAGTTTTTTCAATTGCATCTATAGCAATATAGTAAAAGGGGACATGACTCTCTTGTGTCTTGTATGATTTTTTTTACACATTAAGTTTGTTCTGCCGAACAAGGAATCCGCACCTTGTTATCCCGAAATTTTCAAGCTCGAGTATCTTTTGTCTCACCTTCTTTGAAACTCCCGCTTCTTCAACCCGCGCCGCGCCTTGTTATCCCGAAATTTGGACGTGCTCGAGAACTCCCTCCTCATCCAAAATCGCTCCTGTAGCCCAGACACGCGAAATCCCCCTTCTACCACTCAGCTGAAAATGAAGCTCCACATCGCGGTGTCAAAACCGGTGGGGGTACGCTGGTAACTTACCCTACATTTCGGACAAGCGCATCCCTAAGCTTGGCTCCCCCTCCCCCTTCGCCCCCTCCCCCCCATTCGTACATCGAGGCTGCCAAAACCCACGAAACCCCACGCTCCTCCGTCGGCCTCCCGACCGCCGCCCAGCCGGAGACTCTTCCCCGACTACGTCGTCCACCGCAATAGCTCCCCGTCCCTCATCAACCGCACCGGATGAGGATCCGTTGTCGATCTCGTCGTCCCGCCGGATCAGCCGCCCCGTCCTCCACCTCCAAGGAGCTGCCCCGACGTTCGCCTCATCTATCGCGCCACCTCAATCCCCACAGCGCTGTCTTGACCTACCCCACCGGAACCGCAGCACCCTCACCAATTCCTCCGATGAAGCCGAGGCCAACTCGGCGCCACCAAGGAGGTTCTGCACTCACCGCTGCATTTTATCTTTTATTCGATCTCACGGGGCTGCCGGTGCTCGATACCGAGCAGACATGGCGTCTCCATCGACGGCACCGTCGCCGGCCACATCATCCACGACGTCTCTCCCCCATGTCGTTGCTTCCTCGGCGGCGACTTCCACAACGGCACTAGCTGCAGCTGCTCCGGCTCTCGCTCGCGCTGCGGCTCTGTTCTTGTTGTCGGTCGCGCTGCTGCGCTGCTCCTACTTTCGTTCGTGCTGCTGCTCTGCTCTTGCTCTTGCTTGCGCTGCTGCTGCTGCACGACCTCCGGCAGCTACAGGAGTTGCTGCTTTAGCACTCGCTCGCGGTGCTACTGCACGACTTGCTCTCTGCTAGTGCGTTCCCTGCTCGAGCGTCTGCTGATTTAGATCACTGCTTCTCTGCTACTAGTGCTCGAACGCCCTAAACATCTATTGCAATGCTCTGTTACTAGTTCAATCAGTTTCGATAGTAAAATTCAGTTTTGACTGTGAAGTTCATTTTCTTCAGTTAAGTTTAGAGTGAACAGTACTTACAGCATCTGTCGGAGGGGCCGTGGCGCGGCTGATGCGTTTTACATATAGCACTTTTTGGTGATGTATTTTACATCATCTATTGCAGATGATATTAGGGTCCCACTTCAGATTAAAGTTGTCTGTCTTGTCATGCTTCAGCCTCGTCGCCGTACACCTTAGCGGAGCTGCTCCAACGACGGAACCGTCCATCACAGCGGAGCAGTACCCTCGGCGCCGTTTCCAGAGGCCTCGGATCTTCTTCCCCGCCTCCGACAGTCACACCAGCATCATCACCATCCTCCACGTCCAACCCAATGATGCTGAGGTCCACAAGGCTATGCCAAAGAGGTTGTACACTCGTCGCATCACTTTGTTTCTCCATTCCTCTGTTCTTCCAATTCATGTGAGCCAAACACCCAGGTTGACTGAAATCCTATGTTTCCAAATGCTCTGTTTTGCACGTGCATTCCTATCCTATTCCTGTGTTTTTCCTGTCCCTGCGTTTATAGAATCCTCCAATTCTAAGGAGCCCTTACAGATTTACTTCATTTTCAGATTGGCGTCAAAGAAAACTCTGTGTGTTATGTCCTGCTCCTGCCGTGCCGTCATCCACCCCACCTGAGGTGCACCATCGACAGAAGCGTTCACTGCAGCAGAGATCCCCCCTGCAGACTTTCTTTCGCCGCCTCAGATCATCTTCCCCGTTGCCGGCAGCCACGCCAACTGCATTACCATCATCGACTGAGCAGATGAACCTGAGGACTAGACAGTTCCGGAAGAGAGGTCGCAGTCTTTCGTGTTTGCTTACGTTATACATCGGTTATTATTACCTGCTACTTTATCGTTCAATCTTGAGTTTTGAATTGCCCATGGGTCTCATATCGAGCCAGCAACGAATAGTATCTGTCTACTATCTGGTTCATCTGGGGTCTTCTATGTGGTTCATGTTGGGTGGGCAACAAACAATAGATGATCCATTGTCTATCTTTTTAAACTGAAGCTATAATCTACCTGCTATCATTAGTTTTGGATCCATCCACTCGTTTGCTACCATCAGTCTTGATTTTTGCATGCACCCCTTAGGCCTTACAAAATCTAACTATTTTTTTATTATGCATGTCAGATATTGTACACAATCGTACTGAACATGTAGAGAAAAAGAGAAGACCGTTGCGTGCGAATATAATGTCATGCAGACGCTGCTCCATGGTGGGCGAAGTGCCCCCCCCTCTCCTGCATTTCCAGATTGTATTCCAGAGGAAGATAACTGTTCAGATGGAGATTCAGAAGGAGCCGACCATGCCTGTTTACCACCTGAGGTGTTTGCTCTAACCTGGCATGCTGATGTTGGTCATATCATGCATATGGCGCCTTGCATTGCTTACATTATACATCTTATATGTCATCAGCTTAGTTTAGATTTGCTTTGTGTGAATGCCACCTGTTTGGTTTCTATATCATACTCCCACCATTCCTAAATATTTGTCTTTTTAGAGATTTCAACAAGTGACTACATACGGAACAAAATGAGTGAATCTACACTCTAAAATATGTCTATATACATCCGTATGTGGTAGTCCATTTGAAATCTCTAAAAAGACAAATATTTAGGAACGGAGGGAGTATATGGGAATTATGCAATGCCATCTTCTTTAGCCAGGCATCATATACGTGAATCATGCAATGCCATCCTGTTTAGCCAGTCATCGTATATGTGAATTGTATCGTGCCATATTTTTTTCCATAATGTGTTCCATTTGTCAGCAATGTTTATACATTCATCTACTCTTCCTGTGCATCAGCCATTTGAGTCGGTCATGGGAAAATCTGGAGTGAAAACAAGGTCTTCTGAGCAGTCAGTGCTACCTGTCGATGCAGATTTCTTGCTGGTTACAGATAGCTCCTCAGAGGAGGATTCAGAGAGAGATGACCAGTCGTATCCCCCCCCCCGAGGTGCATGCTCTAACTTGGCTGGGTTATATTGCTCATATCATGCATATGGTGTCTTGCATTGCCATGCCATCTGCTTAGATTAGACATGCTTTGTGTGAATGCCTCCTGTTTGCTTTCTATATCAGATATGTGAATTATGCAATGCCATGTTTTTCAGCCAGTTATCATATATGTGAATTATGCACCGCCATGGAGCCAGGCATCATATATGTGAATTATCTCATGCCATCTTTTTTTCATTACGTATTCCATTTGTCGACAATCTGTGTATATTGAACTACTCTTCATGTGTATCAGCCATTTGAGCCGGTTATGGAAAAATCTGGAGTGAAAACAAGGTCTTCAGAGCAGGCAATGGTACCTGTTGAAGCATATATCTCGATGGTTACAGGGAGCTCCTCAGAGGAGGATTCAGAGACAGATGACCAGTCCTATATCCCACCTGAGGTGTATGCTCTAAGTTGCAATGTTTATATTTCTCATATGATGCATATGGTGTCTTGCATTGCTTAGTTTAGACATCATATGCACAATATTGAATTCTATCTGCTTAGTTTAGAGATCATACATGCGAGTGCCAGCTGCTTAGTATATGAATCAATTATGTCAATTATATCATGCCATCCTGTATACTTAGACAACATGTATGTGAATTATTTCATCCCAACCTATTTTAGAAAGACATCATATAGTTTTGTCATGTCATCCTGTTTAGGTACTCATCATATGTTGAATTATGCCATTATATCCTGTTAAGTTATCCATCATATATCTGAAACTGTGTCATGCTATCCTGTTTAGTTAGGCATCATATATGTGAAATTGTGTCATGCTGTCCTGTTTGGTTAGACAACATATATGTGAATTACCACATCTGTCTATCATACAATGTCTGTACGTTCAATTTCTTTTCTTGTTTATCAGCCATTTGAATTGGAGGGGGTGATGGCAGTATCTAAGGGAGCAAAAACCCGTTCTTCACAAAAGACAGTGCTACCCGTCGATGCAGATAGAACCATGGTTGTACTGGCCCACAAACTAGCCCCACCACACATAATCGAGACTCTTCCAGATTGCACACTTACACCGTTGGGCAGAGAACCAGCTACAACCCATCTAACCGCAACCCCAGCGGATAGTAACCCACTTATAGTTGACAAAGCACCATGTCCACCACAGAGTACCCCCACACGAGCAGTTTGTAAAGCTACTGCAGTGCCCAAAGCACGAAGACCACCACAGCTAACCCAAACTCCACGTTTAAAGCAGAAGAGCAACTGTTCTCAGGTCAGATTCCGTAGCTATGGTCCATACTCCTTTGCTGTTGCATCACTGTATTTACTCATACCAACTACTTTCGAATTTGAAGGATCCAATTGAAACTCCAATGGCGCAACAGGTATGTTTTAAACCTATTTCTTTAACTGGATTGCTGTTCTAACTTCTTGCTCTATGTTGATTTCAGTTTAAGTTGTATAAACAGTTATGTTCTCATGTGATGCACATTACAAGTGCTGCCAATGCTGTGTAGTTTCTCACACTTATATTCTGTCTATGCTGCTGTGTCTTAAAAATATATGAGTTGAACTGTGTCTCTATCTTGATTAGGGAACATAAACTAGAATGATATGGACAATACAGTGACCATAGTACATAGATATATGTTTGTTTCATGCTGTTATCCTGTCCACCTTACTACTGAACCGGTTTACCAAAATGAGTTTGGTATACTACAAGCTAAACCTGTGATGTGTCTGCTTGTTTCTCTTGTAGTATGCAAACAGAATATTGGAGAAGAGCACCCCACTATGCAATGGTAGAGAAAGTAATGCAGATAAGGTTCAAGATAGTGAGACAACCCTGTTGGTCTCCAAGAAAGGTGATAAAAACGATCTTGTAGACAGTGAGAAAACCCCACAGTCCTGCGTTGATGTAGTGTTCGAGTTACTGGCCAGTACCGCTGGCACAAGCTCTTCGAACTCGCTGCCTGAATCACTTCGGCTTCTTCAGTCTCAGCTACAAGCTGAAAGGCATCAGTCATCTGTGCTGCGGCAAGAAGCCGAAGGACTGAGGAAGTCCCTGCAGAATTCAGATGCGTACTTTCTTGTGCAACAGCAAGCGCTGGAGGATTTAAGCGCCAAACAAGAGAAAGTTAATAAGCTTGCTAAGCATCTTGCCAGCATTATGGGTACCCAGGATATTGTTTCTTGAACTCTTCTGAAGTGGTTTCAATTCTGGACTTGTTTTGCTGCGGCGTTTATATGCTGCTGTGTTCCCTATATTTGCACTGGTGGTGAACTTTGATGCCCAGTGGATGTAATATGTATAATAGCCATGATAGCCTAGCATAAGTTGCTTGCTTATTTATTTCCTTATTGTCTTGTTTATTTGTTTGCTTGTAGTCAGTGCAGTTCTTTTTCCGCGGTTTGCTAGTGGCTGCAATAACCTATTTTTTAAAACTAGGCCACAATAACCATGGGCTAATATTTACTGTTGTGACACTGGGCCTCCTACGGGCCATAGAAACAGTGGGCCTTCTACGGGCCATAGAAACAGTAGGCCTTCTACGGGCCGTAGAAACATTGGGCCTTCTACGGGCCGTAGAAACAATGGGCCTTCTACGGGCCCTATCATCAATGGGCCTTATACGGGCCGTATGATCGATTGGCCAAACATGGGCCAATAACAGGCCGCATTATGGCCGTAAACGGGCTAGAGTTGGAATCGTCCGTTCATGGGCCGACCATAACGGGCCATCGTTAATAGGCTGTATTTGATGACGCTATGAAAACTGCCCAATGTATTAACGGACCACAAACAGGCCGACTGTAACCACGGCTGAATTTGGCCCACAAGCAGAAAATTACAGTAACGGGCCGTAAGTAAACGAATGCTCGAAATGAGCCCAAGAATAAATGGGCTCTGAGAAGGCCGAAAGATAACATGGGCTGGAAACGGCCCAACTGAATAACGGGCCATTAATGGGTATAAAGTGATACACTGTTCATTACGGGCCAGTTTCACCACGGGCCGTTAATGGGTCTAAAGTGATACACTATTCATTGCGGGCCAGTTTCACCACGGGCCGTTAATAGGCCAAGAGTTACATAGGGCCTCATATGGGCCGAAAGACGTCATGGGCCATACATGGGCCAGAAGTGAAAACAGGCTGGAATCATATTGGATGGCCCAGATGACGCTACTGGGCCTAATTCGGGTAGGGCGTAACGGGCCTTGGGTTAGCGGGCTGTAAATGGGCTATATGCGAACAGACCGTTAACATGCTTTCCATGGGCCGGCCCATCACCTTTTGACCAAGTCAAACGGGCCGGCCTTTTCACAGGAATGGGCCTCTATTGGGCCGGGCCACGTGTCGACGTATCATAGGCGCCTTCTGTCCAATGAGTGGATGACATCTGTCCCAACAATGAGCCGACACGTGTTCCCTCCAGCCAATGACGATTTTACATGTGGAAAATCCCCATTGGTCAGGGCTGTTAACGGGTTATTGGATCCAAAACCCGACCCGGTAGCTTAACGGCGTTCCGTTACGGTGGATGCCACGTGTCGGTCACCCTTGACGAAAGCACTTATGTGACGCGCGATTTATCGTCATGGAAGTGGACACTTCTGTGATGATAATTTTGGTAATGTCATGGAACACTTCTACGACGGCACAGGTATGACTATCTTGATTCTGTCATAAATTTGTCATGGATGTACATGCATGACAAAAAACGTGACCTACTGTGACAAACACGTATAATCACGGAAGTGTATTTTTTTGTAGTGATTGTGGTGTAATACACTACTCTAGTGTGTGTTGTGTGGATTGCCTCAGGGGCAGATGATGAACAATACAAGGGAAGAATAGCCTCACGAGGGGAGGAGTTCTTGTGTTGGTGTGGGTGGTTCTAGCTAGGGTTCGAATGGTCGATCATATAACTTTTATGATATAACTTCTCATGAACAAGTAACAATTCATCACAACATCGAAGTATAAAGCATAAAATTTATTGAAAACCAACAAACTATGTTCTCAGTCAACTTTGCAACTACAATTCATCGTATTTTTAGGAAGGGCCATGTATCGGAGCCTTTAGGCATGTCCACATACTCAACCATCATTTAATCTTCTATGATTTCTAATACTCACAGCGTACCCATGAATAAAAAGTTTCAATCAGACACATAAAAAGATAGGGGCTTATAGTTTCGCCTCCTAACGACATCACCTCAAGGGTGATGTCAACAATTATAACTCATGCCTACTCATATCCAACTGGATATATGTGCCTAGATCTTTCCTCACCACATGATGCTTGCAAAAAGAGAAAATAAAAAGGAATAGGGAAGAAAACTTTGAATCTTCATAAAAGTAAATGCATAAAAGTAAAAGATAGGCCCTTCACAAAGGGAAGCAGAGGTTGGCATGCACTTATTTGTTTGTATGCCAAATCCCTTAGTGCAAAAGAATGTCATGTTATATTGCCCCTTATGATAGCAATCGTTATTATGCAGTTTGTCGCTTTTATTATTTTGCCATCACAAATTCGTACAATGCTCAATTTTCTCTTACACTAAATGATCCAACACATTTGAAGCAATTTTTATTGCCTTATTGCACCAATGACAACTTACTTGAAGGATCTTACTCAATCCATAGGTAGGTATGTGATGTCTACTACACAACCTTCTTCTTGTAGACGTTGTTGGGCCTGTAAGTGCACAAGTTTGTAGGACAGTAGCAAATTTCCCTCAAGTGGATGACCTAAGGTTTATCAATCCGTGGGAGGCGTAGGATGAAGATGGCCTCTCTCAAAAAACCATGCAAACAAATAGCAAAGAGTCTCTTGTGTCCCCAACACACCCAATACAATGATAAATTGCATAGGTGCACTAGTTCGGCGAAGAGATGGTGATACAAGTGCAATATGGATAGTAGATAAAGGTTTTTGTAATCTGAAAATATAAAAACAGCAAGGTAACTAATGATAAAAGTGAGCACAAACGGTATTGCAATGATAGGAAACAAGGCCTAGGGTTCATACTTTCACTAGTGCAAGTTCTCTAAACAATAATTACATAGATAGATCATATAACAATCCCTCAACATGCAACAAAGAGTCACTCCAAAGCCACTAATAGCGAGAACAAACGAAGAGATTATGGTAGGATACGAAACCACCTCAAAGTTATTCTTTCGGATCAATCTATTCAAGAGTTCGTACTAGAATAACACCTTAAGATAACAAATAAACCAAAACCATAATGTCACCTAGATACTCCATTGTCACCTCAAGTATCCGTGGGCATGATTATACGATATGCATCACACAATCTCAGGTTCATCTATTCAACCAACACAAAGTACTTCAAAGAGTGCGCCAAAGTTTCTACCGGAGAGTCAAGAAGAAAACGTGTGCCAACCCCTACGCATAGGTTCATGGGCGGAACCCGCAAGTTGATCACCAAAACATACATCAAGTGGCACGTGAAATCCCATTGTCACCATAGATAAGCATGGCAAGACATACATCAAGTGTTCTCAAATCCTTAAAGACTCAATCCGATAAGATAACTTCAAGAGGAAAACTCAATTCATCACAAGAGAGTAGAGGGGGAGAAACATCATAAGATCCGACTATAATAGCAAAGCTCGTGATACATCAAGATCGTGCCATAGAGAGAACATGAGAGACAGAGATCAAACACATAGCTACTGGTACATACCCTCAGCCCCGAGGGTGAACTACTCCCTCCTCGTCATGGATAGCGCCAGGATGATGAAGATGGCCACCGGTGATTGATCCCCCCTCCGGCAGGGTGCCGAAACGGGCTCCCGAGAGGTTTTTGGTGGCTACAGAGGCTTGCGGCGGCATAACTCCCGATCTATCTTCCTCCGATGGTTTTAGGTTAGATGGGAATATATAGGCGAAGGAAGTTGGTCAGGGGAGCCTCGAGGGGCCCACAAGAGTGGAGGGCGTGCCCAGGGGGGTGGGCGCGTCCCCCTATCTTGTGGCTTCCTTGATGCTTCCCCGGCTTGCACTCCAAGTTTCCTGGGTCACGTTCGTTCCAAAAATCACGCTGCCAAAGGTTTCATTCCATTTGGACTCCGTTTGATATTCCTTTTCTTCGAAATACTGAAACAGGCAATAAAACAACAATATGGGTTGGGCCTCTGGTTAGTAGGTTAGTCCCAAAAGTAATATAAAAGTGTATAATAAAGCCCGTAATCATTCAAAACAGATAATAAAACAGCATGAATGCTTCATAAATTGTAGATACGTTGGAGACGTATCAGCATCCCCAAGGTTAATTCATGCTCGTCCTCGAGTAGGTCAATGATAAAAGAAAGAATTTTTGAAGTGCGAATGCTAGAAGGTGCACAAGTTTGATCAATGATAATTTCAATCACCTATTCTAACATGATTATATGTCATAATAGTAGTTCATCTCATAAAACTTCTCACGAACAAGTAACAAGAAATTCACATGTTGAAAGCATAGACCATAAAATAGCAAACTTCATTCTTAGTTATCAAACAATTACATCATCTTATTTTCAGGAATGGTCTATGTCAGAGCTTTGATTTAGCAAACTCCACATACTCAACTATCATATAGTCTTCTACAATTGCTAACACTCACGCAATACTAATGGTTATGGAGTTTTAATCAGACACCGAGAAAGATAGGGGCTTATAGTGTTGCCTCCCAACGTATTCACCTTTGGGTGATGTCAACAATAATAGTTCATGCTAACTTACATCCAATTGGATATATATATCAGGATCTTCCCAACATGAGGTGCTTGCCAAAGGATAAAATGAAAAAGGGAAAGGTGAAGATCACCTTGACTCTTGCATAAAGTAAAAGACATAAAGTAAAAGATAGGCCCTTCGCAGAGGGAAGCAGAGGTTGTCATGCGCTTTTAGGGTTGGATGCACAAAATCTTAATGCGAAAGAACGTCACTTTATATTACCACTTGTATGTGGACCTTTATTATGCAGTCCGTCGCTTTTATAGCTTCCATAACAAGATCGTATAAAGCTTATTTTCTTCACACTAATAAATCATACATATTTAGAGAGCAATTTTTATTGCTTGCACCGATGACAACTTACTTGAAGGATCTTACTCAATCCATAGGTAGGTATGGTGAACTCTCATGGCAAAACTAGGTTTAAGGATATTTCGAAGCACAAGTAGTATCTCTACTTGGTGCAAGGAATTTGGCTAGCATGAGGGGGAAAGGCAAGCTCAACGTGTTTGAATGATCCATGACAATATACTTTAACTGAGATGTGAGAAAACAAAACCCATTACGTTGTCTTCCTTGTCCAACATCAACTCTTTAGCATGTCATACTTAATGAGTACTCACAATTATAAAATATGTCTAGGATAGTATATTTATATGTGAAATCTCTCTTCCTTCAATATTCCTTCATGAATTGTTCAGATGACCAATATAATGCTTGCTAACCTTCAATAAATTTACAACATCTACTTCTTAGATGTGAAGTCATTACTCCCCATGGGATAAGAAAATGAGACATATATAATTTCAGATTTATGACAATCAACTCATTCAACAATTTACTCATAGGATATAAGTGAAGCACACGAGTAAATGGAAAACTACTCCAAAAAGATATAAGTGAAGATCAATGAGTAGCTAAATAATTATGTAATATGTGAAGACTCTCTCTCATTTAAGAATTTCAGATCTTGGGATTGGATTCAAACAGAAAGAAAAGAAAAATAAAATAACATTGCAAGGATAGCACAACTCATGTGAAGAAGCAAAAACTTAGGCTCAACCGATACTAACCGATAGTTATTGAAGAAGAAAGGTGGGATGCCTACCGGGGCATCCCCAAGCTTAGATGCTTGAGACTTCTTGAAATATTATATTGGGGTGCCTTGTGCATCCTCAAGCTTGAACTTTTGTGTCTCCTTAATTCCTATCATATCATGGTTTCTCTTTTTATCAAAAGCTTCATCCACACCAAACTCAACAAGAACTCGTGAGATAGATTAGTATAAACCAATGCAAAAACCTTATCATTTCCTACTGTAACAAATCACTAAAATTATTATTCAACATTGCATACTAAATGCCTCTGCATATTTAATACTCCTATCCTCAAATAGAATCATTAAACAAGCAAACATAAGCAAACAATGCAAACATAACAGCAATCTGCCAAAACAGTACCGTCTGTAAAGAATGCAAGAGTATCAATACTTCCCTAACTCCAAAAATTATGAGAAAAATACTAAGCTGTAGAATATTTATCAGATCTCATTATTCAAAAAGTTTAAACATTATATCATGCTCTGACTTTTCTAGGTAATTTTTGCAACAGCGGTAAACTTTCAGTTTTCAAACAACAACATGTATACTAGCAAAATAAGCATGGTAAAGGCTATCCTTGACATTTTTATTGCAACTAAAGATGCAAAGCATTATTCAAAATAACAGCAAGCAAATACTAACAAGAGAAAATGACGCTCCAAGCAAAACACATATCATGTGGTGAATAAAAATATAGCTCCAAGTAAAGTTACTGATGAATGAAGACGAAAGAGGGGATGCCATCCGGGGCATCCCCAAGCTTAGGCTCTTGGTTGTTCTTGAATATTACCTTGGGGTGCCTTGGGCATCCCCAAGCTTAGGCTCTTGCCACTCCCTATTCCATAGTCCATTGAATCTTTACCCAAAACTTGAAAACTCCACAACACAAAACTCAACAGAAAACTCGTAAGCTCCGTTAGTATAAGAAAATAAAACCACCACTTAGGTACTGTAGTGAACTCATTATAAATTCATATTGGTGTAATGTACACTGTATTCCAACTTCTCTATGGTTCATACCACTTAATACTAGCCATAGATGCATCAAAATAAGCAAACAACACACGAAAAAACAGAATCTGTCAAAAACAGAATAGTCTGTAGTAATCTGTATCAAACGTATACTTCTGGAACTACAAAAATTTCTACCAAATTAGGAAGTCCTAAGCAATTTGTGTACCAATCCAGAGCAAAAATAATCAGATCAGAAGCACGTTTCTGTGAATTAAAAAAACTAATTTACTGGATGAAGAAGTTTCTGATTCTCAGCAGGATCAACACAACTATCACCGTAAGCTATCCTAAAGGTCTTACTTGGCACTTTATTGAAACAAAAGCTATAAAACATGATTACTACAGTAGCATAATCATGTGGACACACAAAAACAGTAATGATAGATATTGGGTTGTCTCCCAACAAGCGCTTTTATTTAATGCCTTTGTAGCTAGGCATGATGACGACAATGATGCTCACATAAAAGATAAGAATTGAAACATAACGGGAGCATCATGAAGCATATGACTAGCACATTTAAGTCTAACCCAGTTCCTATGCATAGGGTTTTGTGATCAAACAACTTATGGGAACAATAATCAACAAGCATAGGAAGGCAAAACAAGCATAACTTCAAAACTTTAAGCACATAGAGGGGAAACTTGATATTATTGCAATTCCTACAAGCATATCTTCCTCCCTAATAATAATTTTCAGTAGCATCATGAATGAATTCAACAATATAACCAGCACATAAAGCATTCTTTTCATGATCTACAAGCATTGAAAATTTACTACTCTCCACATAAGCAAATTTCTTCTCATGAATAGTAGTGGGAGCAAACACAACAAAATAATTATCATGTGAGGCATAATCCAATTGAAAACTAACATAATGATGACAAGTTTCATGGTTATCATTATTCCTAATAGCATACAAGTCATCACAATAATCATATAGATAGCAACTTTGTTCTCATAATCAATTGGAACCTCTTCCGAAATAGTGGATTCATCACTAAATAAAGTCATGACCTCTCCAAATCCACTTTCATAAATATAATCATCATAAATAGGAGGCATTCTTTCATCATAATAAATATTCTCATCAAAACTTGGGGGACTAAACATATCATCTTCATCAAACATAGCTTCCCCAAGCTTGTGGCTTTGCATATCATTAGCATCATGGATATTTAAGGAATTCATACTAACAACATTGCAATCATGCTCATCATACAATCTAGTACCAAACATTTTAATGCACTCTTCTTCTAGCAATTGAGCACAATTTTCCTTTCCATCATTTTCACAAAAGATATTAAAAAGATGAAGCGTACGAGGCAAACTCAATTCCATTTTTTCGTAGTTTTCTTTTATAAACTAAACTAGTGATAAAACAAGAAACAAAAATATCGATTGCAAGATCTAAAGATATACCTTCAAGCACTCACCTCCCCGGCAACGGCGCCAGAAAAGAGCTTGATGTCTACTACACAACCTTCTTCTTGTAGACGTTGTTGGGCTTGCAAGTGCACATGTTTGTAGGACAGTAACAATTTCCCTCAAGTGGATGACCTAAGGTTTAACAATCCGTGGGAGGCGTAGGATGAAGATGGTCTCTCTCAAACAACCCTGCAACCAAACAGCAAAGAGTCTCTTGTGTCCCCAACACACCCAATACAATGATAAATTGTATAGGTGCACTAGTTCGGTTAAGAGATGGTGATACAAGTGCAATATGGATAGTAGATAAAGGTTTTTGTAATCTGAAAATATAAAAATAGCAAGGTAACTAATGATAAAAGTGAGCACAAATGGTATTGCAATGATAGGAAACAAGGCCTAGGGTTCATACTTTCACTAGTGCAAGTTCTCTCAACAATAATAACATAGATAGATCATATAACAATCCCTCAACATGCAACAAAAAGTCACTCCAAAGCCACTAATAGGGGAGAACAAACGAAGAGATTATGGTAGGGTACGAAACCACCTCAAAGTTGTTCTTTGGGATCAATCTATTCAAGAGTTCGTACTAGAATAACACCTTAAGACACAAATCAACCAAAACCCTAATGTCACCTAGATACTCCATTGTCACCTCAAGTATCCGTGGGCATGATTATACGATATGCATCACGCAATCTCAGATTCATCTATTCACCCAACACAAAGTACTTCGAAGACTGCCCCAAAGTTTCTACCGGAGAGTCAAGACGAAAACGTGTGCCAACCCCTATGCATAGGTTCATGGGCGGAACCCGCAAGTTGATCGCCAAAACATACATCAAGTGGCACATGAAATCCCATTGTCACCACAGATAAGCACGGCAAGACATACATCAAGTGTTCTCAAATCCTTAAAGACTCAATCCGATAAGATAACTTCAAGAGGAAAACTCAATTCATCACAAGAGAGTAGAGGGGGAGAAACATCATAAGATCCAACTATAATAGCAAAGCTCGTGATACATCAAGATCGTGCCATAGAGAGAACATGAGAGAGAGAGATCAAACACATAGCTACTGGTACATAACCTCAGCCCCGAGGGTGAACTACTCCCTCCTCATCATGGATAGCGCCGGTGTCTGTTTTGAGCAAGGTATATGGTGGGTGTATGGTACCGGTGAAAGTTGCATGGCACAAGAGAGGCTAGTAATGGTGGAAGCGTGAGAGTGTGTATAATCCATGGACTCAACATTAGTCATAAAGAACTCACATACTTATTGCAAAAATCTATTATTTTTTGAAACGAAGTACTACGCGCATGCTCCTAGGGGGATAGATTGGTAGGAAAAGACCATCGCTCGTCCCCAACCACCACTCATAAGCAAAACGATCCAAAAATAAATCATGCTCCGACTTCATCACATAACGGTCACCATACATGCATGCTACAGGAATTACAAACTTTAACACAAGTATTTCTCAAATTCAAAATTACTCAGTAGCATGACTCTAATATCACCATCTTAATATACCAAAACAACCATAAAGAATCAAACTTCTCATAGTGTTCAATGCACTTTATATGAAAGTTTTTATTGTATCCCTCTTGGATGCCTATCATATTAGGACTAAATTTATAACCAAAGCAAATTACCATGCTGTTTTAAAGACTCTCAAAAAAATATAAGTGAAGCATGAGAGTTCATCAATTTCTATAAAATAAAATCACCCTGTGCTCTAAAAAGATATAAATGAAGCACTAGAGCAAAATTGCCTAGCTCAAAAGATATAAGTGAAGCACATAGAGTATTCTAATAAATAACAGTTCATGCGTGTCCCTCTCAAAAGGTGTGTACATCAAGGATGATTGTGTAAGACTAAAAAGCAAAGACTCAAATCATACAAGACACTACAAGAAGAACACATATCATGTGGTGAATAAAAATATAGCCTCAAGTAAAGTTACCGATAGACGAAGACGAAATAGGGGATGCCGTCCGGGGCATCCCCAAGCTTAGGCTCTTGGTTGTCCTCGAATATTACCTTGGGGTGCCCTAGGCATCCCCAAGCTTAGGCTCTTGCCACTCCTTATTCCATAGTCCATCAAATCCTTACACAAAACTTGAAAACTTCACAGCAGAAAACTCAACAGAAAATCTCATAAGCTCCGTTAGTATAAGAAAAAATAAATCACCACATTATGGTACTGTTGTGAACTCATTCTTTATTTATATTGGTGCAATATCTATTGTATTCCAACTTTTCCATGGTTCATACCCCCCGATACTACCCATAGATTCATCAAGATAAGTAAACGACACAAAGAAAAACAGAATCTGTCAAAAACAAAACAGTGTGTAGCAATTTGTAACTCTCGAATACTTCTGTAACTCCAAAAATTCTGAAAAACTAGGACAACCTGGGAAATTTGTGTACCAATCCAGGGCAAAAAGAATCAGATCAAAATCACGCTTCTGTGAATTATGAAAAAATATTTTCCTGGGTGTAAAAGTTTCTGTTTCTTAGCAAGATCAAAACAACTATCACCGTAAGCCATCCCAAAGGTCTTACTTGGCACAAACACTAATTAAAACACAAAAACACATCTAACCAGAGGCTAGATGAATTATTTATTGCAAAACAGGAACAAAAAGGTAAGAACATAATTAAAATTGTGTTGCCTCCCAACAAGCACTATTGTTTAATGCCCTTAGCTAGGCATCGATAATTTTAATGATGCTCAGATGAAACACAAGAATTGAAGCACAAAGAGAGCATCATAAAACAGGTGACAAACACATATAAGTCTAACATACTTCCTATGCATAGGAATTTTATAAGCAAACGAATTATCAACACAAACATAAACTAGCATATGCAAGGAAGAAGAAAAACAATAGCAATCTCAATATAATGAGAGGTAGTTTAGTAATATGAAGATTTCTACAACCATATTTTCCTCTCTCATAAAAATTACATGTAGGATCATAAGCAAATTAAACAATATTACTATCACATAACATATTATCAACATGATCCACATGCATGCGAAGTTGACACTCTGCCAAAATAGTGGGATTAACATTAACTGAAGTCATGACCTCTTCAAGCCCACTTTTATCAAAAAAATCATAAGATTGATCATTCTCAGAATATGTGGGATCTAAAGTTGACTCTCTTCCAAACCCACCTTCAATAATACTACAAACACTATTATCGATCTCATATTCATCATGGGGCTTAAATAAATTTTCAAGCTCATAGGAAGAATCACCCCAATCATGATCATTGCAACAAGTAGTGGACATATCAAAACTAGCATCCCCAAGCTTAGGGTTTTGCATATTATTAGCACAATTGACAATCATAGAATTTATAATAACATCATTGCAATCATGCTTTTGATTCAAGGAACTATCAAGTATGGGTGCAATAGCAATAATCTCATGTATAACATAAGGAACTGTAGCAAATTCATTTCCATCAATATCGGCATCATGTCCATAAGTATAGCAAGCATCATGTTCGTCAAGGTATATTTCAGTCAAATCATAGGAATCATAATTATTTATAGATTCATGCATATCATTATTTTCTTCCAAAGCAACAGTCATTCTCTAAATAAATTATTTGACATAGACATTATGTGCATAGTTTTCATAGCAATATTGAAGTATGTCAAAAAATTTAGATTTGTAGAGAGTAATATCATACTTTTCAATCAAAGAAGAAACTTCATAAGCACCCTTAAAAGAAACAAATTCTTCAATTTGTTCAATATCATAGTAACTGTAAACACCCTTTTCATAAGAAGATAAGACTTTATTATCATTAAACTCACATAGGCAGGGAAGGTTCTTTTAGGGTTCTTAGAGCAACAAGTAAAATCACAAATTTCACAAAAATTTCCAAGCATAGCATGGCAAACAATTTATTTGATTCCATAACAGCTTCCCTTTTCAGACAAACGATGACGCACAAAATGAGCATGCTCATCTAAATTTTTTCCCTCAACTAAACTAGTTGGGGTTTCAGCACGAGCACATATGCATCAAAGATGATCCAGGTAGAAAACTTTAATTGGATCCATATCAATAGATTTTTAGCAAGCAAAGATGCAAGCAAATAGAAGGCACAAGGAAACACAAACAAAAAGACATACGAAAAGAAGGCGAATAAAAAGGCAAATCTTTTCAAAAACCGCTTTAGAAGTGGGAGAGAGGAAAGCGAGAGGAGAATGGTGAATAATGTAATGCAAGAGATGAGAGTTTATGATGGTACTTGGTATGTCTTGACTTGGCATAGATCTCCCTGGCAACGACGCCAAAAATTCTTCCTACTACTTCTTGAGCTTGTGTTGGTTTTTCCCTTGAAGAGGAAAGGGTGATGCAGCAAAGTAGAGATAAGTATTTCCCTCAGTTTGAGAAGCAAGGTATCAATCCAGTAGGAGACAATGCACAAATCACCATCTACCTACACAAACAATCAAACAAACTTGCACCCAATGTGATAAAGGGGTTGTCAATCCCTTCACGGTTACTTGCAAAAGTGAGATCCGATAGAGATAGATAAACGATAAAGTAAATATGTTTGGTATTTTTGGTTTATAGCTCAGAAAGTAAAAGATTGCAAAATAGTAGATCGGAAACTAATATTGTATATCAGAAACTTGTATGATGAAAAATAGACCCGGCGGACATAGGTTTCAGTAGAGGCTTCTCTCAAGATAGAAAATAATACGGTGGGTGAACAAATTACTACCGAGAAATTGATAGAAAAGCGCAAAGTTATGATGATATGTAAGGAAATGATCATGAATATAGGTGAGGGAGTCCTGGATTAGGGGGTGTCCGGATGACAGGACTATGACCTTTGGACGGACTACCAGACTATGAAGATACAAGATTGAAGACTTCGTCCCGTGTCCGGATGGGACTTTCCTTGGCATGAAAGGCAAGCTTGGTGATACGGATATGTAGATATCCTCCCATTGTAACCGACTCTGTGTAACCCTAGCCCTCTCCGGTGTCTATATAAACCGGAGGGTTTTAGTCCGTAGGACGAACAACAATCATACCATAGGCTAGCTTCTAGGGTTTAGCCTCTCTGATCTCGTGGTAGATCTACTCTTGTACTACCCATATCATCAATATTAATCAAGCAGGAGTAGGGTTTTACCTCCATCGAGAAAGCCCGAACCTGGGTAAAAACATCGTGTCCCTTGTCTCCTGTTACCATCCGCCTAGACGCACAGTTCGGGACCCCCTACCCGAGATCCGCCGGTTTTGACACCGACATTGGTGCTTTCATTGAGAGTTCCTCTGTGTCGTCATCTTTAGGCCCGATGGCTCCTCCGATCATCAACAACGACGCGGTCCAGGGTGAGACTTTTTCTCCCCAGACAGATCTTCGTATTGGGCGGCTTTGCACTGCGGGCCAATTCGCTTGGCCATCTGGAGCAGATCGAAAGCTACACCCCTGGCCATCAGGTCAAATTTGGAAGCTTGAACTACACGGCCGACATCCGTGGAGACTTGATCTTCGATGGATTCAAGCCACGGCAGGGCGCGCCGCACTATCGCGATGGGCATGATCTAGCTCTGCCGCCGAACAGTGCCTAGGAGGCCACCCCGGTGTCCGCTCCGACCCTTAGTTTGGAGCCGACTGCGCCAATCGAGGACAGATAGCTAGACACCGCCTCGGGGGCTGCAACCTCTACGGAGATCGAGCCGAACACCAGTCTTGTCCTTTGCGAAGCTCACGACTCCAAGGTGCCGGACTCCTCTCTGGACTTCGAACCTTCCGCGCCCCTGCCGATCGAATCCGATTGGGCGCCGATCATGGAGTTCGCCGCCGCGGACATATTTCAGCATTCGCCCTTCGGCGACATTCCGAATTCACTAAAGTCTCTCTCCTAATCAGGAGAGCCCTGGCCGGACTATGGTCAGCAAGGATGGGATGCGTACGATGAAGAAATTCAACGCCCACCCACCGCCCACTTAATAGCCACTGTCGATGATTTAACCGGCATGCTCGATTTCGACTCCGAAGACATCGATGGTATGGACGACGATGTAGGAGACGACCAAGACCCAGCGCCTATAGGGCACTGGAAGGCCACCTCGTCATACGACATATACATGGTGGACACCCAAAAGAAGGGAATGTCGATGGAACAACGGAGGACGACCCCTCCAACAAGCAGCCTAAGCGCCGGTGTCAGCGACGTCGCTCTAAATCCCGCCAAAGCAAAAACGATGATTCCGGCACGGGAGATAATAACACCCCGAACAGTGCTGAAGACAACCCCCTCCAGCAGGATTCAACACAGGAGGATGGAGAAGCCAGCCCTCATGAGAGAGCGGCAGACAGGGAGGTCGAGGATGATAATTACATGCCTCCCTCCGAAGACGAGGCAAGCCTCAAAGACGACGAATTTGTCGTGCCTGAGGATCCCGTCGAACAAGAGCATTTCAAACGCAGGCTTATGGCCACGGCAAGCAGCCTCAAGAAAAAACAGCAGCAGCTTAGAGCTGACCAAGACTTGCTAGCCTATCGATGGACTGAAGTCCTTGCGGCCGAAGAGTATGAACTCGAACGCCCCTCCAAGAGCTACCCAAAGCATAGGCTACTACCCCGATTAGAGGAGGAAGCACCTAAACCTACATCACCAGCGCACAACGCGGCCGACCGACCACCTCATGGCCACGACAAAGAGGCCTCTCGGCCATCGATTGAAGCCGAACCCCGGCGCCGCTATACCAAGGCACGGGGAAACGCGCCGGACCTGCGAGACATATTGGAGGACAAGGCAAGGCAAACAAGATCGATCTACGGATCGCGTGGGCGCCCCACTGCACGTGGCGATAACCGTCATGCTGGACATGGCAAATACGGCCAGGCCGAACACAGTAGACAAAGCTCATTTGAGCTACTTCATGATATAACCCAGTACAGAGGCGCCGCACACCCACTATGCTTCACAGATGAAGTAATGGATCATCAAATCCCCGAGGGTTTTAAACCCGTAAACATCGAGTCATACGATGGAACAACAGATCCTGCGGTATGGATCGAGGATTGTCTCCTTCATATCCACATGGCCCGCGGTGATGATCTACTCGCTATCAAATACCTCCCACTCAAGCTTAAAGGACCAGCTCGGCATTGGCTTAACAGCTTGCCAGCAGAGTCAATTAGTTGCTGGAAGGACTTGGAAGCCGCATTCCTTGAAAACTTCCGGGGCACCTATGTGCGACCACCAGACGCCGATGACCTAAGCCACATCATTCAGCAGCCATAGGAATCGGCCAGACAATTCTGGACATGGTTCTTAACCAAGAAAAATCAAATAGTCGACTGTTCGGACGCAGAGGCCCTCGCAGCCTTCAAACATAACATCCGTGACGAATGGCTTGCCCAACACCTAGGATAGGAAAAGCTGAAATCCATGGCAGCCCTCACAACACTCATGACCCGCTTTTGCATAGGAGAAGACAGCTGGCTAGCTCATAGTAATAACATGACCAAGAGCCCTGGTAATTCGGATACCAAGGCCAACAATGGCAGGTCGCGTTGCAACAAACACAAGCGCCGCATTAACGGCGACAATGCGGAGGATACGGCAGTTAACGCCGGATTCCGAGGCTCTAAACACGGTCAGCAGAAAAAGCCATTCAAAACAAGTACGCCGGGCCCGTCCAATTTGGACCGAATACTCGATCGCTTGTGCCAGATACACGGCACCCCCGAAAAACCAGCCAATCACACCAACAGTGACTGTTGGGTGTTCAAGCAGGCAGGCAAGTTAAGCGCCGAAAACAGAGACAAGGGGATGCATAGCGATGACGAGGAGGAGCCCCGGCCGCCGAACAATAGGGGATAGAAGGGCTTTCCCCCACAAGTGCGGACGGTGAACATGATATACGCAACCCACATCCCTAAAAGGGAAGAGAAGCGTGCACTCAGGGACGTATATGCGTTGGAGCCAGTCGCCCGAAAGCTCAACCCATGGTCCTCCTGCCCGATCACCTTCGATCGAAGGGACCACCCCACTAGCATCCGCCACGGCGGATTCGCCGCATTGGTTCTAGACCCAATAATTGATGGATTTCACCTCACTAGAGTCCTTATGGACGACGGCAGTAGCCTGAACCTGCTTTATCAGGATACAGTGCGAAAAATGGGCATAGATCCCTCAAGGATTAAACCCACAAAGATGACCTTTAAAGGCGTCATACCAAGTGTAGAGGCCAACTGTACAGGCTCAGTTACACTAGAAGTGGTCTTTGGATCCCCGGATAATTTCCGAAGCGAGGAGTTAATCTTCGACATAGTCCCGTTCCGCAGTGGATATCACGCCCTGCTCGAACGAACCGCATTTGCAAAGTTCAATGCGGTGCCGCACTACGCATACCTCAAACTCAAGATGCCAGGCCCTCAAGGAGTCATTACGGTCAATGGAAACACCGAACTCTCTCTCCGAACAGAGGAGCATACGGCGGCCCTCGCGGCGGAAGTACAAAGTAGCCTCTCAAGGCAATTATCTAGTCCGACTATTAAACGTCTAGACACCGTCAAGTGTGCCTGGAGTAACCTAAAACAAGACCGCCTGGCACGTTCCGTGCAAGCGTAGCAGTGCGGCCCCAACCCCAGCCCTCGCGAAATTGCGAAAGCAGTACTATGCGCACATAATTACGCTCTGGAAATACCATGGGCATAAGGGGAGGGGCATAACCACGGCACGCCCAAAATGCGGCTCAACCGTACTAGGGGCTCCCGATTTTATCACTTTTTTTTCTTACTTTCAGGACTCCATTCTTCGGAAGGCCTATCCGGCAGTACAATCGCTGAACACATGATGCAACAGCCAGGGAGGCAGCAAGCTACGTCAAATGTCATGGAGGTCTCTTTAACGAGCTAAATACCTATCTTACATAAAGTCCCGCAGCTTGCCCCTGGAGGGGGCCATGTCAAATAATTCCATCTCTTGCTTATCACACTATTTGTATCATTCTGCTTTCACAACAGCCTTTTAATAAACAATACATAGCTCTTGTATATTATTGCATTCATTTTTTATGTAAATATGTTCAGTTATGACATTATGCAACCGTACACTTTGGTACGGCCAATACAACAGGGGCTTAGAGTACCCTAGAATATGGTGTGTGAAGTCCGAACACTCTCACGAGTGCGGCACCCCGAACTTATAGCACTATATGCATCGGCTCTAAATCATGTCTTGGGTCAATAGTTGGGTTTGCCCGGCTCCCATGTTTTGGTACCTTACGTTTCGCTATATCGGCTAAGGTAGCGCTGGGAGAACTACTGCGATTGTGCCCCAGTTGAGCTGGGTTAAGCACCTCAGTAGAGAAAGCTAAAACTGACCGTCATGATAGGGCGAGAGTCGGTCGCTGTTCGAGAGGTTTTTCGAGTCCCTAAAGACTTATGCCGCTTAGAGCGAGGAGCTGGCTTTGTCCGGCCTAGGTGTGGATAGCGCCCCGAACTCGGTCTTCCGAATACTAGGGGCTTCGCCGAAAATTAAAATTATAGAATTCTATGGCTAAGTGATAGTGATAAAGCATTGTAAGTCCGATTGCCTTGTTCGTTGTGCTGAGCGCCTCCCTCGAAGGACCCAAGAATGGGAACAAGAGCACCCAGGTTTATCCCGAACACCCCAGCATTTGTGGCATGGGGGTAGAAGCCGACGACTTGCATCTCTCAGATTTAATAAACGGCCGCACAGAAGGTAATATTTTAAATTCAACAAGCGTTTCTTAGCGCATATGAACAAGTTTTTAGCGCACAGGATAAACACGAGCGAGTTTACTCAAAAATTACATCCCTGGTACATTCATTCGCCACAAGGCGGGCACCCTTCAGGACGCCCTCATAATACATTTCGGGACTGCGATGCTCCTTCCCCTCCGGTGGCCCATCTGTCACCAGCTTCTCAGCATCCAGCTTGCCCCAGTGCACTTTAGCACGGGCAAGGGCCCTACGGGCGCCTTCGATGCATACGGAGCGCTTGATGACTTCAAGCCATGGACAGGCATCCACCAGCCGCCTCACCAGCCCAAAGTAGCTCCCAGGAAGGACCTCCCCAGGCCATAGTCGGCCTATAAGGCCCTTCATGGCCTGTTAGGCTACCTTATGAAGCTCGACCAACTGCTTCAGCTGGTCTCTCAAGGGCACCGGGTGTCCGGCCTCAGCATACTAGGACCAGAACACTTTCTCCATCGAGATCCCTTCTTCGGCTCGGTAGAATGCGGCGGCGGCGGACACATTGTGGGGCAGATCTGCGAATGCTCCTGGAGAGCTCTGGACCCGAGTAAGTAACAAGTAATTCACTTTCACGTGCTTGCTTTGCATAAAGAATGCCTTACCCGCCGCTATCTTCTTCATCGCCACAATTTCCTGGAGGGCTTTTTGGGCTTCGGCCTTGGCAGATTTGGCGCTCTCAAGGGCCGAGGCAAGCTCGGACTCTCGAGTCTTTGAGTCAAGCTCCAATCTCTCATGTTTCTTCACAAGAGCATGGAGCTCTTGCCGCACTTCCTCTACCCGCGCCTCTTGCTTTTCTCGCTCGGTGCGCTCCACGGCTGCATTGTCTTCGGCCTTGGACAGCGCTTCCTTTAGGGTCGCAACCTCAATTGTGGCCCCTATAACACCCATGTTGGTCCTGTCACTATTTGCAACTAGGTATTTTTATATACTTACATAAGGTACTACTTACCTTCCTTGTCCTCAAGCTGCTTCTTGGCAAGGCTGAGCTCGTTCTCGGACCCCTCGAGGCTCTGCTTGAATACATCGACCTCTGCAGTCAGTGCGGCAGAGGTCAGCAGCGCAGCCTGCATTCCCATATTGACATATTTATGTTAGACTCCTGCGTATATCTCTTTAGATCCTCAGTCCGGCTTTTCTTTCCGAACACCGCACTGAGCATCAGGGGCTACTATCTATGCGGTAATATTTTTACATGTCTAAAATACATACCTCAAAGCCTGTTAGAAGGCTGGCACAGGCTTCTGTCAGCCCGCTCTTGGCGGACTGAACCTTCTGGATCACCACACTCATAATAGTGCGGTGCTCCTCGTCGATGGAGGCTCCGCTAAGCACCTCCAGCAAATTGTCTGGTGCCTCCGGTTGGACGGAGGCCACCGGTGTTGTAGGCTTGCCCTCCTTACGAGGGGGGCGCCTGCCGGACTCCGGAACCACTGAAGGTTCCGGTGCGGCGTCCGCTCCAGGGCCGGACTTAGAGCCCTTTGGGGTTTTATCCCCTTTGCGCCTGGTGCCCGGAAGGTTGCCTTGCGGCGCCTCCGGGGCTACCCCCTCCTGGCTTGGCCCCTTGTGAGCCACCTCGGCATCATCCATGGGGCAAGGGGAAGTAGCCGTCAGGAGTGAAAGACTATTCACATCCGACGACTCCAAGGATCCGCTCGATGAAGTGTGGAGCTGGGCCTTGGGCGGACTGCATGATTATGTTCGTTGTTAGGAGATATTGTGCAGTAATGGAACACCATGAGTTATTCTGGTATCCGGATACTTACGATTTTGCCAGGGGCTTGGCCCTGGATGGCCACTCCTCTTCGCCGTCGTCGGTGCTGGTGGAGTAGTCTGGAAGAAGGGTCTTTCCCTTCTTGGACCCTCCGGCCTCCCCCATTGGGGCGGCCTTTCTCTTCTTTCCTCCCCCCGATGGAGGGGGAGAGGCTTCTTCTTCCTCCCGCTCGTCTTCAGGGGAGGAGTGCGCTTCGAGGTCATCGGGCGATGAATCTGACACAACCAGGCGCGAGAGCTCTTTCGAGTTCCCGTGGCCTTTTTCTTGGCCTTCTTCTCCGGCACCACGTGAGGTGTCGGGACCAGCAGCTTCCCCAAGCGGGCATCTGCTGGGCCTTTGGGCAAAGGAGGCGGACAATCGATCTGTCCGGACTTCTTCTACGAGTCCTGTGAAAGGAACAGGGACTTAGATCCCGCATATAATTAAACTATGAAAAACAAGTACCCTGTAATGGGTAAACTAAGCTTACCGCGCTGGCTTGGTGCTTCGTGCAGAATCCACGATCCTCGATATGGGAGGTTGAACCTCGGAGCTCTTGAACAACACCTTCCAGGCATCTTCGTGCGTTGTGTCGAAGAGCCTGGACAAAGTTTGGTGCTAGGCCGGGTCGAATTCCCACAAGTTAAAAGCCCGCCGTTGACATGGGAGGATCCGACGGAAGAGCATGACCTGGACTACGTTGACGAGTTTAACCTTCTTGTCCATCAGGTTCTGGACGCAGGTTTGGAGTCCGGTCGCCTCTTCCGGATTACCCCATGACAGGCCCGTCTCTTTCCAAGAAGTGAGCCGTGTGGGGATGCCAGATCAAAATTTGGGGGCCGCTACCCATTCCGGGTCATGCGGCTCGGTGATGTAGAACCACCCCGACTGCCACCCCTTGATGGTTTCCACAAAGGAACCCTCGAGCCATGTGACGTTGGGCATCTTGCCCACCATGGTGCCTCCGCACTCCGCTTGCCGGCCACCCTCTACCTTCGGCTTGACATTGAAGGTCTTTAGCCATAAGCCGAAGTGGGGCTTGATGCGGAGGAAGACCTCGCACACAACGATAAACGCCGAGATGTTGAGGATGAAGTTCGGGGCCAGATCGTGGAAATCCAGGCCGTAGTAGAACATGAGCCCCCGGAAAAATGGGTGGAGTGGGAAGCCAAGTCCGTGGAGGAAATGGGGGAGGAACACCACCCTCTCATGGGGCCTAGGGGTGGGGATGAGCTGCCCCTCATCTGGGAGCCGGTGCGCGACGTCGTTGGACAAGTATCCGGCTTTCCTCAACTTTTTGATGTGCCCCTCCGTGACGGAGGAAGCCATCCACCTGCCTCCCGCTCCGGACATGGTTGGAGAAGGTCGAGGTGGGAAGCACGGACTTGGGCGCTGGAGCTCAAGTGGGCGGAGATGGATAAGCAAAGGAGGAAGAAGGCGTAAATGGAAAGAGTGGATCCTTATCCCCTTATATGGGCGGACGAAACTATGTACCCCCACCAGCCTAGTAAAACTCGCTTATCTCCCAAGCGTCGTGATTAATGGCGCGGTTGGGTTACCCACGCCCGTATTGATGAGAATCCCGGAATAAGGGGACACGATCTCTGCTTTGACAAAACGTGCCAAGGAAACCGCCTCGCTAAACGCGCTGAGGTGGGACGTAAAACTATTTGAATAAAGGCTTGGCCGTGGCATGATGTCACGCTGCGGAATACGTCAGCCGATTATATTTGTACAAATATTATTCTCTCTACGGTGGTATGTGGAACTTATTTTGCAGAGCCGAACACTATCCTTGTGTTCAACATCTTCTATGAAGTATTCGGAGGAGGAACCCGCCTAGCAATGCCGAAGACAATTTGCGCGCCGAACTCGTCGTCATAGAAGCCTGGTTCAGGGGCTACTGAGGAAGTCCTGGATTAGGGGGTGTCCGGATGACCGGACTATGACCTTTGGCCGGACTCCCAGACTATGAAGATACAAGATTGAAGACTTCATCCCGTGTCCGGATGGGACTTTCCGTGGTGTGGAAGGCAAGCTTGGCGATACGGGTATGTAAATCTCCTCCCATTGTAACCGACCCTGTGTAACCCTAGCCCTCTCCGGTGTCTATATAAACCGGAGGGTTTTAGTCCGTAGGACGAACAACAATCATACCATAGGCTAGCTTCTAGGGTTTAGCCTCTCTGATCTCGTGGTAGATCTACTCTTGTACTACCCATATCATCAATATTAATCAAGAGGAGTAGGGTTTTACCTCCATCAAGAGGGCCTGAACCTGGGTAAAAACATCGTGTCCCTTGTCTCCTGTTACCCTCCGCCTAGACGCACAGTTTGGGACCCCCTACCCGAGATCCGCCGTTTTTTACACCGACAATAGGCATCACATCCATGTCAAGTAGACCGAAACGATTATGCATCTACTACTATTACTTCACACATCAACCGCTATCCAACATGCATCTAGAGTATTAAGTTCATAAAGAACACAGTAACGCATTAAGTAAGATGACATGATGTAGAGGAATTAACTCAAGCAATATGATGAAAGCCCCATCTTTTTATCCTTGATGGCAACAATACAATACGTGCCTTGCTTCCCCTACTATCATTGGGAAAGGACACTGCAAGATTGAAACCAAAGCTAAGCACTTCTCCCATTGCAAGAAAAACCAATCTAGGTGGCCAAACCAAACCAATAGTTCGAAGAGAATTACAAAGATATCAAATCATGCATATAAGATTCAGAGAACATTCAAATAATATTCATAGATAAGCTTATCATAAATCCACAATTCATCGGGTCTCGACGAACACACCACAAAAAGTATTACATCGAATAGATCTCCAAGAACATCAAGGAGAACATGGTATTGAGAATCAAAGAGAGAGAAGAAGCCATCTAGCTACTAGCTATGGACCCATAGGTCTGTGGTAAACTAGTCACGCTTCATCAAAAGGGCAACAGAGTTGATGTAGAAGCCCTCCATGATCGAATCCCCCTCCGACAGGATGCCGGAAAAGGCCCCTCGATGGGATCTCACGGGAACAAAAGGTTGCGGTGGTGGAACAGTGTTTTCGTGGATGCCTCGGGTGGTTTCGGATATGAGAATATATAGGCGAAAGAATTAGGTCAGGAGGGTCACGGGGGACCCACAAGGGTTGGGGCGCGCCCTACCCCCTGGGTGTGCCCTCCGTCCTTGCGGTCGCCTTGTGGCTCCTCCGACTTCATCTCCAAGTCTCCTGGTTGTCTTTTGGTCCAAGAAAAATCATCGCGAAGTTTTTATTCCGTTTGGACTCAGTTTGGTATTCCTTTTTTGCGAAAATCAAAAACAAGGAAAAACAGGAACTGGCACTAGGCTCTAGGTTAATAGGTTGGTCCCAAAATAATATATAATAGCATATTAATGCCTATAAAACATCCAAAACAGATAATATAATAGCATGGAACAATAAAAAATTATAGATACGTTGGAGACGTATCAAACATCAACATATATACTTATAAGAACGACATTGCATAATTAAAGCATACAATTACATAAGTGACTACACACATAACATTGTCACACACCAAAGTAAGCAATTACATGCATACTAAACTAGGAGAAACGAGCATATCTACATCTTTTTACGACGATGTTTGCCATTGCTCTGCTTCCGTCTGGATCCCTGGTTGTGAATGGTTAACAAAATCTAAGTCTATTGCATATTAAGGTCAAAATAGTACTACCAATATACGAGTCTCATACGATGCCATTTCAACGATAGTACCACAAAAGCCTAAAATCCTACAAGGTTCAAATTCTATAGTTACATGGTTCAAATTCAAAGCTTACAAGGTTGAAACTGATATTAGAAATGAAATTCAGCTCATTTAGCTGCAAACGCCCGTGGTGATCAGATGAACATGGATATAAGAGAGGTTCAAACTAAAAATAAAAATAGTAAGGCCGGTTTCGAAACCTCATCATTTTTGCAAAGGGATCAACCACTGAGAAGTCATGTATGGGGTTGACACAATGACTTCCAATTAGTCTGCCATATGCAGTTCCAATACGAAGTTTAGCTTTTTAGAGCCTCTTCCATTCTGTAGTAGCTGCCGGCTGTGATCAACAAACCATTCATATTTCCTATTTGAAATTCATGTTCAACCTCATTACCTTCAGCGCCCTTGCTCTAGCAACAAAGAACCTAGCGAATATAATCTCCGGTAAGGTTCCTCGGTAGGAGTTCAAAGTAATTTTTGAGAGATGCAGATCTAGGCATTGGATGTGATTGTTGTTATAAACATTATCCACCACCGGGCCTATTATTATCTGCAAAGGAAGAGAATGTGTTAGTGCCTACATGAAGTTTCGAACACCACTTTAGGCCTATTTGGTTTGCATGAGTTGTAAAATGAACCAACGTGTCATGCATCTTCGACCTGACATGATTAACATGGGCATTTGATTACAATCTAGAAAAATGTAGCCTTCTTCACAAGAGGTTGGAGTGGATGAAAAATTCCCTAAGAAAACTAGTACATATGAATCCAAAGGAGAAATGCTTATGGATTGTAACCATATGAATTAAGCAACCAATATGGGGTGGGGGTGGGGGTGTATATCCTGGAATCCTCCAAAATAACTTCAGAAATAGTAGTACATTGTCATTGTAAACTTGGGAAAAGGTGCCCAAAATTAAACTCCCTTATGGTTAACATTTAACAGGAAAGGAACATCACCTCGATATACAGCTTCTTCAGGCACGGAAAGCATCTCAGGAAACTAATAACTTGGTCCAGGTTGGGGCCGATAGATTCTAGTGCCAGGACCTTCACTATGCAGAATCTGGATGAAGCTTTTCTGGATGATGGATGAACATACATCTTCAAAACTAGAAATAATGTTGATATGAAGGAGAGGTAGAAGGCGACTATTATACCAGAAAGTAAGAGTATTTCACAGATGAGTAGCCCACCACTACCAATTTTGGCACAGAAATGACATTGATTCTTGTTGGACCATGTTGATTAACTACAAGTAATCTCTCAAGTGAAGGTGTGCCCTCAATGACCATATTGTGGTCCACCTTTTATGATCTCTCGTTACAGCACCCACAACACACAGAAATAGTCCGGAGAATCATGGTGGTGATGTGGAAGCTACTCGATCAATTCATTGCCTGGAGACGAAGGAACTCGAGTGTAGTACATCTGCGGAGTAGGCACTCCATGTCATCCTATGGTATGCAGACGATGACGAGCTCGAGGTTCTTCAGTCGTGGTAGGAAAAGAGCGGGCGTGTCATTAATCAGGGGGGAGGGGTGGCAGTTCATGACCTTGGCGAGGCGTAGCATGGGCACGAAGCAGAGCGCGGGCGTTGGCAACGAGCGCATATGCGCATCATTAAAACTGAGCTCCTCAAGCTGATCTAGGGCGGGGGATCGGAACCACTCATCAAGCTTGGCTCGTCCTTGCAATTGGGACGGAACTTGCCTGTGATAAGGCCTCTGATTGGGCTATGGTGACTGCCGAGGATCTGGGAGAAAGAAAGGAAGCTTTTGCGATAGCCATGGTGGAGCTCGTGGGCGTCAAGGAGGTCGAGAGGGGTGGAGAGCCATAGGGGGCGCCACCATCGGGAAATGGCGATTGTCCTCGGCCCATATTTGATGGGGAGGAGGGATATGATGACTGTCAACATATCATCGGGGAGGCTGCTGATGAAGTCTAGGCCTGCTGGAGTCACTTGCGGTTCTTTCTTGACCCGCCTCTGCTTGTTGGCAACTGAAGGAAATATGCCCTAGAGGCAATAATAAAGTTATTATTCATTTCCTTATATCATGATAAATGTTTATTATTCATAATATAATTGTATTAACCAGAAACATAATACATGTGTGAATACATAGACAAACATAGTGTCACTAGTATGCCTCTACTTGACTAGCTCATTGATCAAAGATGGTTGTGTTTCCTGACCATAGACATGAGTTGTCATTTGATTAACGGGATCACATCATTAGGAGAATGATGTGATTGACTTGACCCATTCCGTTAGCTTAGCACTTGATCGTTTAGTATGTTGCTATTGCTTTCTTCATGACTTATACAAGTTCCTACAACTATGAGATCATGCAACTCCCATTTACCGGAGGAACACTTTGTGTTCTACCAAACGTCACAACGTAACTGGGTGATTATAAAGGAGCTCTATAGGTGTCTCCAAAGGTACATGTTAAGTTGGCGTATTTTGAGATTAGGTTTTGTCACTCTGATTGTCAGAGAGGTATCTCTGGGCCCTCTCGGTAATGCACATCACTATAAGCCTTGCAAGCAATGTAGTTAATGAGTTAGTTATGGAATGATGCATTACGTAACGAGTAAAGAGACTTGCTAGTAACGAGATTGAACTAGGTACTAAGATACCGACGATCAAATCTCGGGCAAGTAACATACTGATGACAAAGGGAACAACATATATTGTTATGCGGTTTGACCAATAAAGATATTCGTAGAATATGTATGAGGCAATATGAGCATCCAGGTTCCGCTATTGGTTATTGACCGGAGATGTGTCCCGGTCATGTCTACATAGTTCTCGAACCCGTAGGGTCCGCACACTTAAAGTTATATGACAGTTATATTATGAGTTTATATGTTATGATGTACCGAAGATAGTTCGGAGTCCTGGATGTGATCACGGACAAGACGAGGAGTCTCGAAATGGTCGATACATGAAGATTGATATATTGGACGACTATATTCGGTCACCCGAATGGTTTCTGGGATTATCGGATATATACGGGAGTACCGGGGGGTTACCGAAACCCCCCGGGGGGTTAATGGGCCACATAGGCCCAAAGTGGAGAAGAGGAGGGGCGGCCAGGGCAGGCCATGCACCTAATCCCCCTCTAGTTCGAATAGGACGAAGAGGGGGGCGGCGCCCCCCTTTCCTTCCTCCCCTCTCTCCCTTCCTTCCCCCTCTCCTACTTGGACAAGAAAAGGAGGGAGTCCTACTCCCGGTGGGAGTAGGACTCCTCCTGGCGCGCCCCCTCCTGGCCAGCTGCCCCCTCCCCCTTGCTCCTTTATATAGGGGGACAGGGGGCACCTCTAGACACAACAACAATTGACCATTGAGATCTATTAGCCGTGTGCGGTGCCCCCTCCGCTATATTACACCTCGATAATATCGTAGCAGTGCTTAGGCGAAGCCCTACGTCGGTAGAACATCATCGTCGTCACCACGCCATCGTGCTGACGGAACTCTCCCTCGACACTTGGCTAGATCGGAGTTCGAGGGACGTCATCGAGCTGAACGTGTGCAAGAACTCAAAGGTGTCGTGCTTTCGTTGCTTGATCGGTCGGGCCGTGAAGACGTATGACTACATCAACCGCGTTGTGCTAACGCTTCCGCTTTCGGTCTACGAGGGTACGTGGACAACACTCTCCCCTCTCGTTGCTATGTATCACCATGATCTTGCGTGTGCGTAGGATTTTTTTGAAATTACTACGTTCCGCAACAGTGGCATCCGAGCCTGGTTTTGTGCATAGATGTTATATGCACGAGTAGAACACAAGTGAGTTGTGGGCGATACAAGTCATACTGCTTACCAGCATGTAATACTTTGGTTTGGCGGTATTGTTGGATGAAGCGGCCTAGACCGACATTACGCGTACGCTTACGCGAGACTGGTTCTACCGACGTGCTTTGCACATAGGTGGCTGGCGGGTGTCAGTTTCTCCAACTTTGGTTGAACCGACTGTGGCTATGCCCGGTCCTTGAGAAGGTTAAAACAACACTAACTTGACGAACTATCGTTGTGGTTTTGATGCGTAAGTAAGAACGGTTCTTGCTCAGCCCGTAGCAGCCACGTAAAACTTTCAACAACAGCGTAGAGGACGTCGAACTTGTTTTTGCAGGGCATGTTGTGATGTGATATGGTCAAGACGTGATGCTATATTTTATTGTATGAGATGATCATGTTTTGTAACTAAGTTATCGGCAACTGGCAGGAGCCATATGGTTGTCGCTTTATTGTATACAATGAAATCGCCCTGTAATTGCTTTACTTTATCACTAAGTGGTAACGATAGTCGTAGAAGGAATAGGTGGAGAAACGACAACGATGCTACAATTAAGATCAAGGTGTCGCGCCGGTGAAGATGGTGATCATGACGGTGCTTCGGAGATGGTGATCACAAGCACAAGATGATGATGGCCATATCATATCACTTATATTGATTGCATGTGATGTTTATCCTTTATGCATCTTATTTTGCTTTGATTGACGGTAGCATTATAAGATGACCTCTCACTAAATTTCAAGGTATAAGTGTTCTCCTGAGTATGCACCGTTGCGAAAGTTCTTCGTGTTGAGACACCATGTGATGATCTGGTGTGATAGGCTCTATGTTCAAATACAACGGATGCAAAATAGTTGCACACGCAGAATACTCAGGTTAAACTTGACGAGCCTAGCATATACATATATGGCCTTGGAACACTGAGACCGAAAGGTCGAGCGTGAATCATATAGTAGATATGATCAACATAGTGATGTTCACCATTCAAAACTACTCCATCTCACGTGATGATCGGACATGGTTTAGTTGATTTGCATCACGTGATCACTTAGATGATTAGAGGCATGTCTATCTAAGTGGGAGTTCTTAAGTAATATGATTAATTGAACTTAAATTTATCATGAACTTAGTACCTGATAGTATTTTGCTTGTCTATGTTTTGTAGATAGATGGCTCGTGTTGTTGTTCCGTTGAATTTTAATGTGTTCCTTGAGAAAGCTAAGTTGAAAGATGATGGTAGCAATTACACGGACTGGGTCCGTAACTTGAGGATTATCCTCATTACTACACAGAAGAATTACATCCTGGAAGCATCGCTGGGTGCCAGGCCTGCTGCAAATGCAACTAACGATGTTAAGAACGTCTGGCAGAGCAAAGCTGATGACTACTCGATAGTTCAGTGTGCCATGCTTTACGGCTTAGAACCGGGACTTCAACGATGTTTTGAACATCATGGAGCATATGAGATGTTCCAGGAGTTGAAGTTAATATTTCAAGCAAATGCCCGGATTGAGAGATATGAAGTCTCCAATAAGTTCTATAGCTGCAAGATAGAAGAGAATAGTTCTGTCAGTGAACATATACTCAAAATGTCTGGGTATAATAATCACTTGATTCAACTGGGGGTTAATCTTCCTGATGATAGTGTCATTGACAGAATTCTTCAATCACTGCCACCAAGCTACAAGAGCTTCGTGATGAACTATAATATGCAAGGGATGGACAAAACTATTCCTGAGCTCTTCGCAGTTCTAAAAACTGCGGAGGTAGAAATCAAAAAGGAGCATCAAGTGTTGATGGTCAATAAGACCACCAGTTTTAAGAAAAAGGGTAAAGGGAATAAGAAGGGGAACTTCAAGAAGAATGGCAAACAAGTTGATGCTCAAGAGAAGAAACCCAAATCTAGACATAAGCCTGAGACTGAGTGCTTCTACTGCAAGCAGACTTGTCACTGGAAGCGGAACTACCCCAAGTATTTGGCGGATAAGAAGGATGGCAAGGTGAATAAAGGTATATGTGATATACATGTTATTGATGTATACCTTACTAATGCTCGCAGTAGCACCTGGGTATTTGATACTGGTTCTGTTGCTAATATTTGCAACTTGAAACAGGGACTACAGAGTAAGTGAAGATTGGCTAAGGACGAGGTGACGATGCGCATGGGAAATGGTTCCAAAGTCGATGTGATCGCGGTCGGCACGCTACCTCTACATCTACCTTAGGGATTAGTTTTAGACCTAAATAATTGTTATTTGGTGCTAGCGTTAAGCATGAACATTATATCTGGATCTTGTTTGATGCGAGATGGTTATTCATTTAAATCAGAGAATAATGGTTGTTCTATTTATATGAGTAATATCTTTTATGGTCATGCACCCCTGAGGAGTGGTGTATTTTTATTAAATCTCGATAGTAGTCATACACATATTCATAATGTTGAAGCCAAAAGATGCAGAGTTGATAATGATAGTGCAACTTATTCGTGGCACTACCGTTTGGGTCATATTGGTGTAAAGCGCATGAAGAAACTCCATACCGATGAACTTCTGGAATCACTTGATTATGAATCACTTGGTACTCGCGAACCGTGCCTCATGGGCAAGATGACTAAAATGCCGTTCTCCGGAACTATGGAGTGAGCAACTGATTTTTTGGAAATCATACATACTGATGTATGTGGTCCAATGAACATTGAGGCTCGCGGCGGGTATTGTTATTTTCTCACCTTCACAGATGATTTGATCAGATATGGGTATATCTACTTAATGAAACATAAGTCTGAAACATTCGAAAAGTTCAAAGAATTTCAGAGTGAAGTGGAAAATCATCGTAACAAGAAAATAAAGTTTCTACGATTTGATCGTGGAGGAAAATATTTGAGTTACGAGTTTGGTTTACATTTGAAACAATGCGGAATAGTTTCGCAACTCACGCCACTCGGAACACCACGACATAATGGTGTGTCCGAACGTCATAATCGTACTTTACTAGATATGGTGCGATCTATGATGTCTCTTACTGATTTACCGCCATCATTTTGGGGTTATGCTTGAGAGACGGCCGCATTCACGTTAAATAGGGCACCATCAAAATCCGTTGAAACGACGCCTTATGAACTGTGGTTTGGCAAGAAACCAAATTTGTCGTTTCTTAAAGTTTGGGGCTGCGATGCTTATGTGAAGAAACTTCAACTAGATAAGCTCGAACCCAAATAGGAGAAATGTGTCTTCATAGGATACCCAAAAGAGAATATTGGGTACACCTTCTATCACAGATCTGAAGGCAAGACTTTTGTTGCTAAATTTGGGTCCTTTCTAGAGAAGGAGTTTCTCTCGAAAGAAGTTAGTGGGAGGAAAGTAGAACTTGATGAGGTAACTGTACCTGCTCCCTCATTGGAAAATAGTTCATCACAGAAACCGGTTCCTGTGACGACTACATCAGTCAGTGAGGAAGCTAATGTTATTGATCATGAAACGTCAGATCAAGTTACTACCGAACCTCGTAGGTCAACCAGAGTAAGATCTGCACCAGAGTGGTACGGTAATCCTATTCAGGAAGTCATGTTACTTGACCATGGCGAACCTACAAACTATGAGGAAGCGATGATGAGCCCAGATTCCGAAAAATGGCTTAAGGACATGAAATCTGAGATGAGATCCATGTATGAGAACAAAGTATGGACTTTGGTTGACTTGCCCGATGATCGGCAAGCCATCGAGAATAAATGGATTTTCAAGAAGAAGACTAACGCTGATGGTAATGTTATTGTCTACAAAGCTCGACTTGTTGCAAAAGGTTTCTGAGAAGTTCAAGGAGTTGACTACGATGAGACTTTCTCACCCGTAGCGATGCTTAAGTCTGTCCGAATCATGTTAGCAATTGTCGCATTTTATGATTATGAAATATGTCAAATGGATGTCAAAACTGCATTCCTGAATGGATTTCTGGAAGAAGAGTTGTATATGATGCAACTAGAAGGTTTTGTCAATCCAAAAGGTGCTAACAAAGTGTGCAAGCTCCAGCGATCCATTTATGGACTAGTGCAAGCCTCTCGGAGCTAGAATAAACGCTTTGATAGTGTGATCAAAGCATATGGTTTTATACAGACTTTTGGAGAAGACTATATTTACAAGAAAGTGAGTGGGAGCTCTGTAGCATTTCTGATATTATATGTAGACGACATATTGTTGATTGGAAATGATATAGAATTTCTGGATAGCATAAAAGGATACTTGAATAAAAGTTTTTCAATGAAAGACCTCGGTGAAGCTCCCTACATATTAGGCGTCAAGATCTTTAGAGATAGATCAAGACGCTTAATTGGACTTTCATAAAGCACATACCTTGATAATGTTTTGAAAAAGTTCAAAATGGATCAAGCAAAGAAAGGGTTCTTGCCTGTATTACAAGGTGTGAAGTTGAGTCAGACTCAATGCCCGACCACAGCAGAAGATAGAGAGAAAATGAAAGATGTTCCCTATGCTTCAGCCATAGGCTCTATCATGTATGCAATGCTGTGTACCAGACCTGATGTATGCTTAGAAATAAGTTTAGCAGGGAGGTACCAAAGTAATCCAGGAGTGGATCACTGGACAGCGGTCAAGAATATCCTGAAATACCTGAAAAGGACTAAGGATATGTTTCTTGTTTATGGAGGTGACAAAGAGCTAGTCGTAAATGGTTACGTCGATGCAAGCTTTAACACTGATCCAGACGATTCTAAATCGCAAACCGGATACGTGTTTATATTGAACGATGGAGCTGTCAGTTGGTGCAATTCTAAACAAAGCGTCGTGGCGGGATCTACATGCAAAGCGGAGTACATAGCTCCCTCCGAAGCAGCAAATGAAGGAGTCTGGATGAAGGAGTTCATATCCGATCTAGGTGTCATACCTAGTGCATCGGGACCAATGAAGATCTTCTGTGACAATACTGGTGCAATTGCCTTGGCAAAGGAATCTAGATTTCACAAGAGGACCAAGCACATCAAGAGACACTTCAATTCCATCCGGGACCAAGTACAGGTGGGAGACATAGAGATTCGCAAGATACATACGGATCTGAATGTTGCAGACCAATTGACTAAGCCTCTTCCATGAGCAAAACATGATCAGCACCAAGGCTCCATGGGTGCTAGAATCATTACTGTGTAATCTAGATTATTGACTCTAGTGCAAGTGGGAGACTGAAGGAAATATTCCCTAGAAGCAATAATAAAGTTATTATTCATTTCCTTATATCATGATAAATGTTTATTATTCATGCTAGAATTGTATTAACCAGAAACATAATACATGTGTGAATACATAGACAAACATAGTGTCACTAGTATGCCTCTACTTGACTAGCCCGTTGATCAAAGATGGTTGTGTTTCCTGACCATAGACATGAGTTGTCATTTGATTAACAGGATCACATCATTAGGAGAATGATGTGATTGACTTGACCCAGTCCGTTAGCTTAGCACTTGATCGTTTAGTATGTTGCTATTGCTTTCTTCATGACTTATACATGTTCCTACAACTATGAGATTATGCAACTCCCGTTTACCGGAGGAACACTTTGTGTGCTACCAAACGCAACAACGTAATTGGGTGATTATAAAGGAGCTCTACAGGTGTCTCCAAAGGTCCATGTTGAGTTGGCGTATTTCGAGATTATGTTTGGTCACTCCGATTGTTGGAGAGGTATCTCTGGGCCCTCTCGGTAATGCACATCACTATAAGCCCTGCAAGCAATGTAGCTAATGAGTTAGATACGGAATGATGCATTACGTAATGAGTAAAGAGACTTGCCGGTAAGGAGATTGAACTAGGTACTAAGATAACGACGATCAAATCTTGGGCAAGTAACATACTGATGACAAAGGGAACAACGTATGTTGTTATGTGGTTTGACCAATAAAGATCTTCGTAGAATATGTAGGAGCCAATATGAGCATCCAGGTTCTGCTATTGGTTATTTACCGGAGACGTGTCTCGGTCATGTCTACATAGTTCTCGAACCCGTAGGGTCCGCACACTTAAAGTTAGATGACAGTTATATTATGACTTTATATGTTATGATGTACCGAAGATAGTTTGGAGTCTCAGATGTGATCACAGACATGACGAGGAGTCTTGAAATAGTCGAGACATCAAGATTGATATATTGGACGACTATATTCGGACACCAGAATGGTTTCAGGGGTTATCGGATATATACCGGAGCACCGGGGGGTTACCGGAACCCCCCGTGGGGTTAATGGGCCTCATGGGACCAAAGCGGAGAAGAGGAGGGGCAGCCAGGGCAGGTCGCGCGCCCCCTTCCCCCTTCTAGTCCGAATAGGACAAGGAGGGGGGGCGGCGCTCCACTTTCCTTCCTCCCCCTCTCCTACTTGGACAAGGAAAGGAGGGAGTCCTACTCCCGGTGGGAGTAGGACTCCTCCTGGCGTGCTCCTTCCCGGCCGGCCGCCCCCTCCCCCTTTCTCCTTTATATACGGGGGCAGGGGGGCACCTCTAGACACAACAACAATTGATCCTTGAGATCTATTAGCCGTGTGCGGTGCCCCCTCCACTATATTCCACCTCGATAATATCGTAGCAGTGCTTAGGCGAAGCCCTGCGTCGGTAGAACATCATCATCGTCACCATGCCGTCATGCTGACGGAGCTCTCCCTCGACACTCGGCTGGATCGGAGTTCGAGGGACGTCATCGAGCTGAACGTGTGCAAGAACTCCGAGGTGCCATCCTTTCGGTGCTTGATCGGTCGGGCCGTGAAGACGTATGACTACATCAACCGCGTTGTGCTAACGCTTCCGCTTTCGGTCTACGAGGGTACATGGACAACACTCTCCCCTCTCGTTGCTATGCATCACGATGATCTTGCGTGTGCATAGGAATTTTTTTGAAATTACTACGTTCCCCAACAGCAGCCTCGTTCTCCACCTCGTCAGCGGCGACGGAAACTTCTGTCTCCATATTCACGTCATGCTCCGGTGCTTCAGCAGCCCCGGCGTCGCCACTCCCTCTGATGGGGCACTTCGGCGGCATCCTCATACACTAACGGCTTTGAGGACTAAGAGTGTCGTAGAGGATGCGGGCGAAGAGAGAGTATTGTGTGTGGCAAGGACGGGGGGTGCGGCCGTTCGTGTGCTCCAGTAATACGGACTAGTGGGAGCGAGGTGGGAGACGATCAAAGGCTATCTCGCTTGCTAGTAAGCCTGCGCGTCCGACTTCTGGCATTCCTATACCATTATTTCACACAGCTACTCGCACCCCTCCCGGTGACACTACATAGTGAAAACACCTCCCATCAATTCACACGCCTGCACGCAGGCCTCCCGTTCTGCCTGCACGGCGGACTTCTCGCACGTGTCTCGTCATCTCACGCCCGCTCGCATGCCACAAGGGCATGTGGCTATTTTTTGATGATTCATTCTGCCGCTTTACTGGTTAACCAAAGCATTGCACGGTCTAACGCACATGGTCCGAATAAAGATTACATATGAGATATTGGTTGCCAGTTATTAACAATCTCCCATTTGTAAGTATATTAAATCAAAACTTGTCTCAAATTTGACGGAAAAATACAATATCACAGTCTACTGGTGTCCATATATGACACCACGATAAGTTTTATGAATTTCAACTAAGTTTTGGATTTACTGAATTTTGAAAATCAATATTCTCAATGTTTTGAAAATTCTTTCACGGGGAAACATGCACCAAGGGACACACAGATGATTCTGCAATCCATTTTGGTGCACATGTAACTCAAATTGTATTTTTGCACATTAAATCCCTAGGAAATCAATCAATGTATAAAACGGGTCTAATGATCTCTGTTTTTTTAAAAACTTTAACATGACACCCTTAGTCCAGGACTCCCTCAGTAGCCCCTGAACTAGGCTTCAATGATGATGAGTTCGGCGAGAAGGGAGGCGCATGACTTTTACTGCCTTTATAAAGGGATAAGAATTCATCCTTGTTCACCCATGCCTTCTCCTTCCTCTGCCCATCCATTCTCGAGCTCCAGCGCCCAAGATCTAGCTTTCTTCGCCCAAAAAAGCACTCCAATCATGTCCACATCCGGAGCCGGAGGCAAGTGGATGGCCTCCTCCGTCAAGAAGAAGTACATCAAGGAGCTTCGGGAGGCCAGGTACCTAGCCAAGGAGATTGTTCGCCGACTTCCGGCCAAGTATAGATCGTCCCTACCCCAGAGCCCCATGAGAGGGTTGTTTTTCTCACACACTTCATCCGCGGGCTGGGATTACCTCTCCACCCGTTTGTCCGTGGACTGATGTTTTACTATGGGCTGGACTTCCATGATTTGGCCCCCAACTCTATCCTCAACATCTCGGCATTCATTGTCGTGTGCGAGGCCTTTCTCTGCATCCCACCTCACTTCGGCCTATGGCTGACCTTCAATGTGAAGCCCAAGGTGGTGAGCAGCCAACAAGCTGAGTGCGGAGGCGCCCTGGTGGGCAAGATGCCCAATGTCACCTGGCCCGAAGGCTCCTTTGTGGAGACTGTCAAAGGGTGGCAGTCGGGGTGGTTCTACATCACCGAGCCGTGTGACACCAACTAGGCGGCGGCCCCCGCATTTCGATCTGGAGTCCCGATATGGCTCACTTCCTGACAAGAGAAGGGCCTGACCTGGGGTTCTCCGGACGAGCTGACAGTGCTCCAGACACGCGTACAGAATATGATATTCAATAAACTCAAGCTCGTCAATGTGGTCCAGGTCATGCTCGTCCGCTGGATTTTCCATGCCAACGTCAGACTTGCTATCTATGGGAGTATGACCCAGCCAAGCACCCGACTCTATTAGAAATCTTCGGCACGACGCACGAAGATACATGGAAGGTGCTCTTCAAGGCCAACGAGGTGCCGCCGGTCATGGAGAAGGGTCGCGGGCACGACCTAACTCACCCCACGAATATGGTAAGTCCTTTCACGCTTTCAAGGTGTACCCTTTTTCTCGCATATTAGAGGAAGGCATCTAAGTCTCCCTATCTATTATTTCAGGATTGGACAGAGATAGTGGAGCAGATTGACTGTCCGGCCCCGCTGCCCGAAGGCCCAGAGACTCCGCTCCTGACAAAGATGTTGTTTCTGGCGCCTTACGAGGTGCCGGAGAAGAAGGTCCAAAAAAGGCCAAGGGGACCAGAGGTGGTCTCCGCTGCAAGGGTACTTCGGACGCGACGTCCGAAGATGTCGAGGCTCACTCCTCCGTCACCGAACACGACAAGGAGAAGGAGGAAGAAGAAGAAATCCATTCCCCCCTGTACAAGGGGAGAAAGAAGAGGACGGCCTCCACACATGGGGAGGCCAAGGCGTCCAAGAAGGGGAAGACTTCCCTTTCGGACAACTCCACGGCGGCCGCCAATAGCTGCGGGGAGTGGGAGCCCAGGGTCAAGCCCCTGGCCAAATAGTAAGTATCTGGACATGTTCATGTATCCGACCTTTCTATTTTTTGCTTTACTGTGCTGATTCATGCATTTGCAGTCCGGCTCGGTCCTTTCACGAGCAGTCCTTATCCTCAGAGGATTCGCTGGATCCGGTTGCGATGGACAGCGAGACCCTTCCGTCGGCCAACTCTCCTCGGGACATGGATGGCGCCGAGGCATCGTCCCGAACGATCCCTATCCCAGGAGGGAATCTGGCGGCCGTCAAGGAGGCACCAAAGGGTGAAGCCTCAGCGGCCGGACACACGTGGGAGCAGACCCCCCATTGATACCGACGATGGGGGCCATATTCAATTCGGCCCTCATCCGAATATAATTCTGGAGACCCCTATTGTTCCGGAATCAGGCGAGACCTATACCGCCAGTGACCTCTGACCAACCAGAGGCACCTGACGGGTTGCTGGAAGTGCTGAAAGGCGCTTCCATTGATGACGAACACCGTACCCTAATGGGTACGGTGATTGGGAAGGTCCAGGCCGCGAAAAGCGGGTGGCCGAAGCCTGCACTAGCCTTCTAACAGGCTTTGAGGTAAGTAAGATAATTGTAAAGATATTGTCATGGTATAGACAGTAGCCCCTGATGCTCTGTGCGGTGCTCGGAAAGAAAAGTCGAACAGAGGATCAAAATAATTTTCGCAGGAGTCTAACCTAATATGTCTATGTGAACAAGCAGGCGTCGCTGCTGGCCGCGACTGCTCACACTGCGGAAGTTTCCAGACTGAAGCAGAATTTGCAGCGGGCCGAGGAAGAGCTCGGCCTCGTGAAGAGGCAGCTGGAAGAAAGCAAAGGTATGTAGTAACCTGTGTGTATATTCAAGAAGGATGAATGGTTCATGCTAACTAAAGTGTCATGAACTTTATTAGCGGCCACGACCAAGGTGGCGGCCCTCAAGAAGGCATTAGCCGAGGCTGAGGACAAAGCGGTCAAGGAACACACCGTGCACGAGAAGCAGGAGGCCCGGGTCAGCGAGGTCCAGCAAGAGCTCCAGGACATCATCAAGAAGTACGAGTCCTTGGAGCGTGATTCTAAGACTCAAGAGTCCGAACTTGCCAAGGCCTGCTAGAGCGCGCAAGATGCCCGAGCCGAAGCCTAGAGCACCCTCCAGGAAATCCAGGCAGCCAAGGAGATAGCGGCAGGTAAGGATTTTATTATCCAAAGCAAGTATGTGAAGGAAACGTTCCTTTTACTTACCCAAATTTGGAGCTCTCCAGGAGCGTTTATGGATCTGCCGTGCAGCATATCAGATGCCGCAGAGTTCTATCGAGCTGAAGAAGGGAGCTCTACGGAGAAGCTGTTCTAGTCTCAATACCTTGGACCAGAACATCTGGTGCCCTTTAGCGACTAGCTGAAACAGGTGGTCGAGCTGCACAAGGCGGCCGAACTAGCCATGAAGGACCTAATAGTCTGGCTATGGCCTGCCGAGCCCAGGCCCAGTAGCTACTTTGGACTCATGAAGCGTCTTGTGAGTGCCTTCCTGTGGCTTGAAGTTATAAAGCGGTCGGTCTACATTGAAGGTGCACGGATGGCCTTTGCCCGCGCCAAGGTGCACTGGGCGAAGATGGATGCCAAGAAGCTGATGACCGAGGGGTCGCCTGAGGGCAAGGAGCACCGCCGACCCGAGCTATATTTTGATAGTGTCCTGGAGGGATCCCACCTTGTGGTGGAGCAATGTGCGAAGGATGTTATATTGCCATGAAAACATTCATGTTATCCTATCCTGTAATATGAAAAAAGGTCGTTATGTAAATAATGCTTGTTACTTTAAAATTTTACCTCCTGTGCGGCCGTTTATGAAATCTGAGAGTTGGCCTGTCATCAGCTTCTGCCCCCACATAGATAGTACGGGGGTGTTCGGGATAAATCTAAACACTCTTTACTCCACATTCTGGTCCTTAAAGGAGGTGTTTAGCGCAACGAACAAGGAAATCAGACTATACGGGCACTTAGCCATAGGAGTTTGACAATGAGAATTTTGGCGAAGCCCCTGGTATTCGGAAGGCCGAACTTGGTGCGCTATACACGCCTAATCAGATTAAAACCGATTCCTCGCATAAAGCAGAAAAAATCTCTAAGGATTTGAATCCTCTCGAATAGCTGACCAGCTCTCGCCACATCATGACAGTCAGTTTTCGGCTTTCTCTACTGAGGTGCTCGTCTAGAAGAACTGGGACGCAATCGCAGTAGTTCTCGCTTTACTACCCTAGCCGATATAGCGGAACGTAAGGTAGTAAGCACAGGTGCCGGGCAACCCAACTATTGACAAAAGACATGATTCAGAGCCGATGCATATAATGGTATAAGTTCGGGGTGCCGAACTGTACTGTAAAAGTGTTCGGACTTTATTGCCGTATTGCGGGGTGTAATGAAGCCCCTAGCGAAGTGATGCGTACCAGAGTGTATGGGTGCAATTGATAAAAAAACAAAGACAAGGAGAAAATCGAGTAATAAGCTGACGCTGCAAATTATTTTCCATTGTAATTTAATTAATACATTGAGGCGTACTTGTACAAGTAATGCGATCAGCAAGTAAGGCTATTTGACATGCCATGACCAATGGCGAGCTGCGTGCGGGTATTCAAAACAGGTATAACGATCGTTAGCAGAGACCACCTAGGGGTTCCCTTGTACGTCAAAGCTCCTTGCCTCCTTGGTGTATCCGTCCCGTGATGAGCCCGATGATCAGGTTATCAGAAAAAGCCTCGAGAAGAGAAAAACCTAAAATAAAAAAGAAAAGGTGAAGGTATACGGGTCCGGGAGCGGTTGAGCCGCATTGTGGACCATGGTCTAGTTGTGCCTCCATCCATGCCCATGGTATTTTGAGTGCGTAGTTATGTACACGCGGCACAAATTTCACCGCTTGATTAGGACTAGGACGGAGGCCGAATTGCTAGTCAAGCTCTAGACGAGTTGGACGGTCCTGCTGCAGAGTAGTTCGGAATCGCTTGACGGTGACCGAGAGCTCTACTATCGAATTGAGGTTCTGCCTAAAAAGGCTGCTCTGTACTTCTGCTGCAAGGGCCGTGTTGTGCTCCTTAGTACGGAGGGAGCGTTATGTATTTCCGTTGACCGTTATAACACCGCATGGTCCAGGCATCTTGAGCTTGAGGTAGGCATAGTGCGGCACCGCATTGAATCGAGCGAATGCGGTTCGTCCGAGCAGTGCATGATAGCCACTGCGGAAGGGAACGGTATCAAAGATTAACTCTTTGCTTCGGAAATTGTTCGGGGATCCGAAGACCACTTCCAGTGTGATTGAGCCCGTACAGGAGGCCTCTACACCCGGTATGACAACTTTAAAGGTGGTTTTTGTGGGCTTGATCCTTGAGGGATCGATACCCATTTTGCGCACTGTATCCTGATAGAGTAGGTTCAGGCTGCTGCCACCATCCATGAGGACTCGCGTAAGGTGGAATCCATCAATAAATAGGTCAAGGACCAGTGCGGTTGAACCGCCATGACGGATACTAGTCGGATGGTCCCTGCGTCGAAAGTGATTGAATAGGAGGACCATGGGTTGAACTTTGGGGCGACTGGCTCCATCGCGTAGACGTCCCTGAGTGCGTGCTTGCGCTCCCTCTTGGGGATATGGGTGGCATATATCATGTTCACCATTTTGACTTGGGGGGAGGGGGGGATTTCTTCTGTCCCCCTGTGTTCGGTGGTCGGCGTTCCTCGTCATCGTCATTGCTTTGCGACCCTTTCTCCTTATTCTCGGCATTTAACTTGCCGGCCTGTTTGAAAACCCAACATTCCCTGTTGATATGATTGGCTGGTTTATCATGAGTGCCATGGATTTGGCATGGTCGATCGAGTATGCAGTCCAGACTGGACTGGCCCGAATTGTTTCTTTTAAATGGCTTCTTCCGCTGACCGGACTTAGAGCCACTAAATCCGTCGTTGACCGCAGTGTCCTCGGTGCTATCACCATTGTTTAGACGCTTATGTCTATTGTGTTGGGGCTTGCCATTGCTATTTCTGGCTTCAGAAGTGTCAGGTTCACTTGTATTGTTGTTTCTACGGGCTAGCCAGCTATCTTCGCTTGCACAGAAGTGGGTCATGAGTGCCGTAAGACCTGACATGGACTTCGGTTTTTCCTGGCCGAGGTGTCTGGCCAGCCATTCGTCGCGGATGCTGTGCTTAAAGGCCGCTAGGGCTTCGGCATCCGGACAGTCGACGATCTGGTTCTTTTTAGTTAGGAACCGAGTCCAGAATTTCCTGACAGTCTCTCCGGGCTGTTGGATTATATGACTTAGGTCATCGACATCTGGAGGTCGGATATATGTGCCTTAGAAGTTGTCGAGGAAGGCGCCCTCCAATTCCTCCCAGCTACCAATGGAGATTTCAGGCAGACTGTTTAACCAGTATCTAGCTGGTCCATTGAATTTGAGCAGGAGGTATTTGATGGCATGCAGATATCGCCGCGGGCCATATGAATGTGGAGAATAAAATCCTCAATCCACACTGCGAAGTCTGTTGTTCCATCATATGATTCGATGTTTATGGGTTTAAACCCTTCTGTGAAATCATGTCCGATTACTTCGTCAGTGAAGCAAAGGGGGTGTGCGGCGCCTCTATATCGGGCCAAGTCGTGATGTAGCTCGGATGGAGCTCGTCTGCGATTTTTAGCCTAGACGTGGTTATGTTTGTCACGTTCAGCCAGATGGCCGTCGTCGCGCATCAAGGCACGCCCCCATGATCCATAGATTGATCTTGTCTGACCTGCTCTCTTTTCCAAATTGCATCACAGGTCATGTATATATCCCCGAGCTCTTGTATTTCCGTTTGTTCGGCCAGGTAGCGTGGGCTGGTATTCGGCTTGAAGTGCTGCTTTGTCCCGGCCACGTGGTGGTCAGTCAGCCGTATTGTACCTTGGTAGGACGGGCTCTAGTGCCTCGTCATCGAACTGTGGTAACAGTTTGCGCTTCGGGTAGCTTTTGGTTGGGCGCTTGAGGCCATATTCCTCGGCTGCAGGGACATCGGTCCATCTTTCATTGAGCAGATCTTGATCATCTTGAAGCTGCTGCTGCTTCTTTTTCAGGCTTCTTGAAGTGGAAATTAGAGTGACACTTAAAGTGTTGCTGCTCAGCGGGCTCTTCAGGCACGATGAAATCTTCGTCACCGAGGCTAACCTCGTCCTCGGAGAGCAGAAGGTAGTTGCTATCCTCCGAGTCTTCGTTCATGGCCTGGTCGCCAGGACTGACTCGCCCATCATCCCGTTCCTCCTGTTCGGAGGTCGGCTCAACGGGGTCTTCATTGTTTTCGGCACCGTCCGGAGTGTTGTCCTCTTCTATGATGATATTGCTGCTTTTACTACGGCGTGGCTTAGAGCGGCGCCGCTGACGTCGGTGTTTCGGCCGTATCTCAGGTAGTTTATCCTCGAATGGATTTTCATCATTGTCGTTATTTTCTTTAGGTGTATCCACCATGTATATGTCGTACGAGGAGGTGGCTGTCCAACGCCCTTTAGGCAGTGGTTCCTGATTCTCTCCGGCATCATCGTCCATACCGTCGATGTCTTCGGAGTTGTAGTCAAGCATGTCGATTAAGTCGTCGATAGTGGATATAAAGTGGGTGGTGGGTGGGGAACGAATTTCTTCATCATCCACTTCCCATTCGAGCCGGACATAGTTCGGTCGAGCATCCTCTAACAAGGAGAGGGATTTTAATGAGCTTAACACGTCGCCAAAAGGCGAGTGATGAAAAATGTCCGCGGAGCTGAACTCTAAGACCGACGCCCAATCAGGTTCGATGGATGCGGATGCACGGAGTCCGGAGCCCATGGCCGGAGACGAGTCCGAGGTTCCGGTAACACAAGCCCAGCCTGATGTTGGGTCTGTGTGCGGCTTGAGCGCCGCTGAGTCTGCGACCTCCGCGGCGGGGTTGAGCTTCCCGTCTTTGGATGATGCAGTCCGCTCCGGCTCTAGGGCCAGGGTGGTCACACGCGCTATCTCCTGTGTGCGGCCGGATGACAGATCTAGGTCATGTTCATCATGGTGGCCGGGGACAATCCTCATGGGCTCTCATCCGTCGAACATCAAGTCTCTACAGATATCGGCCACAAAATTCAGGCTTCCAAATCTGACTTGATGGCCAGGGGCGTAGCTATCGATCTGCTCTAGATGGCCAAATGAGTTGGCCCGCAGTACGAAGCCGCCGAGTACGAAGATTTGACCGAGGAGGAAGATCTCCCCCTGAACTGCATTGTTGTAGATGATTGATGGAGCCATCAAGCCTATCATCGACATCACAGCGGAACTCTCAATGAAAGCACCAATATCGGTGTCAAAACCGCCGGATCTCGGGTAGGGGGTCCTGAACTTTGCGTCTAAGGCTAATGGTAACAGGAGGCGGGAGACACAATGTTTACCTAGGTTCAGGCCCTATCTATGGAGGTAATACCCTACTTCCTGCTTGATTGATCTTCACGAATATGAGTATTACAAGAGTTGATCTACCACGAGATCGTAATGGCTAAACCCTAGAAGTCTAGCCTATGAGGTTATGATTATTGTGGCTAAACCCTAGAAGTCTAAACCCTCCGGTTTATATAGACACCGGGAGGGGCTAGGGTTGTAAAAAGTCGGTTACAGAGAAAGGAATCTACATATCCGAATCGCCAAGCTTGCCTTCCACGCCAAGGAGAGTCCCATCCGGACATGGGACGAAGTCTTCTATCTTGTATCTTCATAGTCCAATAGTCCGGCCAAAGTATAAAGTCCGGCTGTCCGAGGACCCCTTAGTCCAGGACTCCCTCAGTGGCACTAATCACAAACTCGGGAGGAAACTCAAGTTTATATGTGTTATCATTTATCTTGGCAAGTATTTTGAAAGGACCATCAGCTCTAGGCATCAAATTAGACTATCTTAAATCTGGAAACCTATCCTTTCTCAAGTGCAACCAAACCAAATCACCCGGTTCTCGTTTAACTTCTTGTCTACCTTTACTACCAGCAATTCTATACTTTTTATTCATTTTTTCAATATTATGCTTTGTTGTCTCATGCATTTTCAAGATAAAATCAAGGCAAACATTCTTCCCACATCTGCAGATTTTTCTTCAAAACAGCCCTCAACATGCTTCCCAAAGTGCGATTCACCACCTCAGTTTGCCCAGTAGTTTGTGGGTGACAAGTTGTTGAAAACAAAAAATTTGGTGCGTCAAAAATGACTCAAGAATTTTGCATCACTATCTGAAACGATAGTAGCAGACATACCATGCAAACGGACAATCTCTTTGAAAAAGAGGTCAGCAATATAAACAAGATCATCACTCTTATGACATGGTATAAACTGTGCCATCTTAGAAAAACGATCCACCACAACAAAAATACTATCCCTTCCCCTCTTAGTCCTAGGCAATCCTAACACAAAATCCATAGAAATATCTGCCCAAGGAATAGAAGGAACAAGAAGAGGCATGTATAAACCATGTGGATTCAAGCGAGATTTAGCTTTTTGACATGTGGTGCAGCGACCCACGAACCTCTCAACATCTCTCCTCATCTTTGGCCAAAAGAAATGTGTGGCCAGAACGTCGTTCGTCTTCTTCGCACCGAAATGACCCATCAATCGTCATCCATGCGCCTCCTTTTGTTCGTTAGGGTTTAGGGACAATAGACGAACAAAACCAACTGGAATGAATAGACGGTTAGCTCGAAACAAAAACCCGTCGTTAAGGACAAACTTTTTCCATGTACATCCCTCGCGACATTGCAGAACAACATCTTTAAAGTCAGAATCAAGCGCATATTGTTGTTTTATTGACTCAAGTCCAAAAAACCGACAATCAAGGTGAGACAACAAAGTATATCGTCTAGACAAAGCATCAACAATCACATTATCCTTCCCTTTCTTGTGTTTGATGATATAAGGACAAGATTCAATAAATTCAACCCATTTAGCATGCCTATGATTCAAATTATTTTGAGAGCGAAGATACTTAAGTGATTCATGATCAGAATGAATAACAAATTATTTAGGCCACAAATAATGACTCCACGTTTCTAAAGAACGCACAAGTGCATACAATTCCTTATCATATGTGGAATAATTCAGAACAAGACCATGCAATTTTTCGCTAAAGTATGCAACGGGTTTACCATCTTGCATCAAAACACCACCAATGCCGACTCCACTAGCATCACATTCTAGCTCAAAAGTCTTACCAAAGTTAGGAAGTTGCAGCAATGCTGCGTGCGTAAGCTTGTCCTTCAAGGTGCCAAAGGACTCCTCTTGTGCCTTCCCCCAATGGAATGCCACACCCTTCTTTTTCAACTCATGTAGTGGTGCAGCAATGGTGCTAAAATCCTTGACGAAGCGGCGGTAGAAACCTGCAGGACCAAGAAAACTCCTCACCTGTGTGATAGCTTGGGGTAGCGGCCAGCTTTGGATGGCGTCAATCTTCATTTCATCCACCTCAATTCCCTATGGAGTAACAATGTAACCAAGAAAAGAGACTCAGTCCATGCAAAAAATGCACTTCTCAAGGTTACCAAACAAACCTGCATCCCTTAAAGCATTAAAAACAACACATAAATGGTCCATATGTTCATCCAAAGACTTTCTGTAAATCAAGATTCATCAAACTAAACCACCACAAATCTACCAATAAAAGCTCTTAAGACCTCATTCATTAAGCGCATGAAAGTGCTAGGTGCATTTGTCAAGCCAAAAGGCATTACCAGCCACTCATACAACCCAAATTTAGTTTTGAAAGTTGTTTTCCATTCATCTCCAAGTTTCATTCTAATTTGGTGGTAGCCACTACGCAAGTCAATCTTTGTGAAAATTATAGAACCAAACAGCTCATCAAGCATGTCGTCTAACCTAGGAATAGGATGACGATACCGAATAGTAATATTATTGATGGCTCTACAATCAGCACACAGACGCCAAGTACCATCTTTCTTAGGAACCAAAAGTATAGGAACAACACAAGGACTAAGGCTTTCACGTACATACCCGCGGTCCAAAAGGTCTTGGACTTGTCGCTGAATTTCCTTGGTCTCCTCGGGGTTGGTTCGATAGGCAGCACGATTTGGCAAAGTTGCACCCGGAATCAAATCAATTTGATGCTCTATCCCTCTCATAGGTGGCAGCCCCGGGGGTATCTTAGCTGGGAAAATGTCCTCAAACTCCGTCAAAAGGTTAGTGACAGCAGGAGACAACGAACTAGCAATATCATCAAGCGAAAACAAAGCTCGTTTGCATATGAAAGCATAGCAAATATCATCATCAGAAATTTCAGCAAGTCACATTTTGTAGCAAGCATAACACCACCCTTCAATTTAATTCCCTCGGCCTTAGAAATAGGTGAAAGCTTATCCTTTTTAGGTGGAAAAACAGAATTAGCAACTTGCTGATATTCAGATTTAGCATCACTCAAACTAGCAGCTCTCTCTCTCTCTATCAGCTTGTACAATTTCAGCAGGGGTCAAAGGTACCAAAGTAATTTTCTGCCCTTTATGCACAAAAGTGTATTTATTACTTCTTCCATGGTGTGTAGAATCATTATCATGTTCCCAAGGCCGACCCAACAAAAGTGAACAAGCTTGCATAGGTATGACATCACAATCAACAAAATCAGCATAAGCACCAATGGAAAAAGGAACTCTGCATGTTTGTGTTACCTTAGCTTTTCAAGAGTCATTTAACCACTGAATATGGTATGGATGTGGGTGTGGTCATGTGGTCAAACCAAGCTTCTTGACCAGATCAGAACTCACCAAATTGTTGCAGCTTCCTCCATCAATGATAACACATGCTCGTCGGTTCTTGATAATGAAGAAAATATGAAACAAGTTGTGGCGTTGTAGCTTCTCAGGTTGCTGAATTTGTGTGTTGAGCACACGCTGAACAATAATGTTCATGTAGCCCGAAGTATCAGTGCCCCGAAGGACAAGACCCTCATCATCATTGTTGGTGGCGGCATCATCATCATTAGCATCGTGCTCCACATCGGAGGTGCTGATATAACCTCCATATTTGGTTGCCACATATGCCCCTTGACTTGGGCAATCCTTCTGCATATGGCCACGTCCTTGGCAGCAGTGGCACTGAATGATGGAAGTGCGTCCCGTCGAGGAGACGGATGAAGCACTATCGGCGGGAACCTGCAAATAATTTTTACCTGAATATGTAGGACGTGCACCAGGTGGTGTAGGTGATGTAGTAACACGACTGGCTGAGGCAGAAGCTTGCTGGCCCGCTGTTAGGGGTACCTGAAAAGAGGATGGCTGAGGCAGCCTCGAAGGAGCCGTCGTGCGTGGCGTGTAGGAGGCGTGGACATTGCACTTGTTCCGCTGCTCACGTCCCTGTAGTTCCTTCTCTGCAAGCATAGAAAATTGGAACAACTGGTTGACAATATGAAATTCTTTAAAATCAACAATGTCCTGAATATCACGCCTCAAGCCCGAATAAAAACAACAAACGGAATCCTCAAGCCCCTCCGCTATACCACAACACTTCAAACCCTTTTGAAGCTCAGCATAGTAATCTGGTACAAATTTTTCTCCTTGTTCTAAACGCTGATGTTTGTTACGCAAATCTTTATGGTACGAAGGAGGAACAAAACGATCATGCATAGCTACCTTAAGTCGTTCCCACATATCAGGTAAACCGCCCTGTCCAGCTAGTCCATTCCACCAAATAATAGCAAAGTCCTTAAACTCACTAGTAGCTAGTCAAGCTCTATGTTGCTCAGGAACAAGGTGGGAATTAAACTTCTGTTCTAACGTCATCTCCCAATTAAGGTAGCCCTTGGATCATAACGACCCGAAAAATTTGGTACTGTTAACTTAATCTTAGCATAAGGATCATCAGGAGCATGATTATTATTACCTTGATGGCGATGTTGATTAATTGTACTACCCATACCTTGAGTGTTACGACGAAGACATTGGCGCAATCTTGCTTGTCGTGTAGCTACTTGATCTATGTTCCCATTAGCATCATACACCGTATCTTGTGGCATTTGTCCACTGGTGTTGCTGCTGGACACATCGTCGTTTTTGGTTGTTAAACGGGTTTCCAACTCGGTAATCCTGTCAGTTAATGTGGATATCTATTTGTTCAACCGCTCGATGCTATTGCTGAGGTTTAGTTCAATGAGCACATCAGTAACAGCCTTCTTGATTGCCTCGTTCATCCAGTCGTGAACCTTCTCTATGGTAGCTTGTAGTTGCTCTTGGCTGACACATTCCTTGAAATCCTTGGGAGTGCTATCGCCGTTTTCGCCGGTACCTGCCATTGCAAACACAAAAACAGGAACACACAATGAAGGTTATCCCTATCAACTACTATGCAGTTGTAGTGGTGCCTCTCAACACAGCAAATGGAAGCCTTCTCAACATAGCAAATGGAAGAAGCGTCTTATCAAGCTCTTACACGGTTCTTACTAGCAAAGCAAAGGATACCTGGAAGGCGTAATCCAGCGATTGCAAGGGTCAAAAACTTGTGCCTATTCAGAAGGTTGTATGTGGAGCTTGGAAGGCACTATATGTGAGTGGAACACAATTCAAAAACATATAGTAATGCTGAATAAATGTCCAAAAACCTTGTCCTAGTTGCTGGCCTACTCGTGTTCTAAACCAAGTATGATATTGAAGACAAAGGTAGAAACAAGTATGAGGGTAAAGACAACGACAGACAAGAACAGAGCAGGGACAGTAGCTCAGCACAAACACTCAAAGCAAAAAAATTGTGCTCCTGCACTTTTTGTTTGATATTTTTCTTACAAGCAGGAGAGGAAGTTTCAGCTCAACCTGATAGAAAATAAGGACCGTGCTGAAACTATATTGCGTGCACAAACAATTTTCTTAACAAAAACTTTGCCAATCGAAATTCGGCAACCCCGGTGAATCTGAGCACCAACAATGTGACTTTCTTTTTCCTTTGTTTCGCTTTTTTTCTTTTTTTGGCTGATTCACTCTTTCCTGATTCGAGTCTGTATGCGAAAGGTATGGCAGTTTGGCACAACTCCGGTGTCTGTTTTTTTTTTGAGGAGGCTGAATTAAAATAGTGGAAAGAAAGCAGTGGTATGGTGGTAGCAGATTGTGGGCTGGAGTTATGATGTTGTGTGGTGAGGACAGGACGTATAGAGAATGGAAAAAGATCAAGATTGTGAATAGGAGGCGTAGGTGGTGGCAGCGGATTTCAGGACAGGATTGTGGACTAAAACACTAACTAGACCAGCAACAAAACATGACAAAGCGCACAAACTCAACACTACAGACTCTGAAATAGAATTGTGCAAAAGGCTAAACGTGGTCTGGAAATCTGGGACGGCAGAACCTAACAACTAAATTTTCTTTTTTTTGGACTTCTCTGTGGACTCTAGGATGAAGGCGAAACCAAAAACTAACTAGGGAAGGGTGAACCTGACGGTGCACCTGAAGCTTTGATTACCACTTAAAATGAACAAGGGTGTCCCGATCTTCTGAAATGTTCTGATAACTCTCGATTTGGTGGAAACTTAACACAACTTGATCCGGCTTCCGAACAACACGTTCTGAACCCCGCAATCGCAGTACCACGTCTCCTCTGGGTATCAACCGGCAATGCATGGTCAACCTTGCCAAGAAGGCTAATCCTTTCCTGCGAATCGAAGAACACAAGCAATAACAAGAAAGAATGCAACCAAATTGCAGTTGTATGATTAATCTCACGAAGTTGGGGTCTCACAAACCGATGAACGGCGAAACTGTTCTTGACAGAATAATCTAAGCAAAACCCCACCCTAACCTGAGCACCGGCGGATGTAAATATAGTCTTGGGTCAGCCAAGGACCCTCTGGACGCGCCCCTAATTGGGCCCAAAAAGATACACGGCCCAAAGGCCAAAAACAGTGGCGCAGCACCAAAACAGAATTCTGGACGTCCATTGTTTCGATGTTCCCCGTTGACTCGGGATGAATTTGGCCATGGGACTCGATCCATTGGAAAGGTTATCTTCTTAGCTTTCTGTGCATATGTAGAACGTCCAAAACCGATCCCGTATGCGACCTGGACAGCCATTTTAGTGCAGACTTCTCCTGAACTCTGAAACTGAAACGAAGCCAGACTTCTCCACCTTGAAACTCCCCTCCGCAAGTATCTCCTGGTGCTCTCCATGGTTCCTAATCATAATATAATCATTAGGTAGCAATCTATTCTCAGGAACATATAACGAAGTGCTTAGGAACGAGCTCACCTCTAAATTCAGTTGTAGCGCTCGAGCTCTAGTGATCGGTCCTTGTATATCCAGCGGACTTTTGTTTGTATCCGAAGGAGTGATGTCATCATCAACTTCCATCTGTTGGCCCGCTTGGTCCATCACTTTCACCAAAAACGAGAGAGGTTAATTATTTTGACTTAGGAAGGGATTAATTTTTTGCTTATCTCACGATATAGGCGAGATTACATATATAATAGTGTGTGTGTACACATGAATCCATCCCGCTGGATCGAGGTGGGGGGGGGGGGCGAGCACACGACATGTCATGAACCTCTTGCTTTGTGTGGGGACCTGTGCGATTTTGAACACATGGACCACAACAATGTTGTGCATTAGGTATTAATTCAACACATATGCATGCATTACACACCTCCATAAATATATTTGGGACACATGCATGCAAAAGTTATTTTTGTACACTCTCACTCGCTTGGTTGAATATGGGCGGCAAGCATATATATATTTGTGGGCCCTTGTGGATGTCCATCGCATTTTGACCAACGACGAGAAAGGTTACCAGGGTGGATTCTTCTTCCTTGGTTCATGTTACCGTATAGTAGTAGGTCGATCATTCTAGGGCTAATTATGTTTGAGCGCATGCATGCTACGCATCGTAAACCCTCGATCAGCGTGGAGATTTTAAGGTTCCAAAGCATGGTGCCACATCAAATTTGCACATTGTGTATTCAGGCAGTACTCCCTCGCGAGTTTATCGGCGACATGCTAGCCCATTTTACGAGGCCATGTGGACGTCCATCACTTTGACCAACAACGAGCAAGGGAGGTTGTACGATCATGTTGGATTCTGTTTGGTCCGTGTTACAGTATGTCTTGGTGAGATGCCCTCCCCCCAACACGTGTGTGTGTGGGGGGGGGGGGGGTACTTCGCACTACCCGTAACCTCCGTGGGGTCGGGGAAGTCCTGTTATTTTGCGAGGCACACGTGCCACATCAAAGTTGTGAATGGTATAGTTAAATATCACACCACACCCTTTTCATACATATAGTAAAGGGCCACCCGTAGGTGGTTTGTATGTGGTCTCACCCATCTCCTACCACAATCACACATTTGTGGGTTGGGACACAGTCCACCTTTGTCCGGAAGCGAAAGGGGGAAGTTTGACCATATATATGATGGACTCCTATAGGTTTTGTGTTACGGTAGGGTGAGATTTCAAACCTAACTATCTGGGGGCATGCATTCATAGCTAGGATTCCCTTACAGCCGCCACTAAGTGGGGTTCGTAGGGGGTGGCTAACTAGCAATGCTGTGCGCTTTGTGCGACCGGTGCCACATCAAAGTTGTGCATTGGGTATTTGAACATTAAACCACCCTTTTCATACATATATTTGGTCCACATGCAAGGGTGTTCGTGTTCTGATCCCTTTCCCGCGTTATTCTGTTTGCCAAATTTATAAACATCACACGAGTTGGATGGAGAAACCGTTTGCGACTGGGTGCGCAATAGACACTATTCGGTCAGACTACCCATGTGCCACGCCCGTGCCCCTGCAGTCACTTACATCAGCATGGTAGATTGGGCTCCACGAGGCTTGTCTCCCACTCTCGAAAATATCTACTGCCTTGTAATCTCAAAAATATCTACCTGCATAGAGGGTTTTCTGTTTGATAGCAGACGATTCGTATATGTGGACCGTGTGCGATGTCTGTTACTCCCGCTCTTCTTCAATCAGTTCATCCAAATTTTTAGTAGCCCCAGATTTTTTTTGAACTGGAGCCTGGCATTTAACTCCTGCCTGCATCCCTCGCAATCTCAAAAATATTTGCTCGCCTGAAGTGGTTTTCTGTTTGATAGCACACGACTATTATGTTTTAACCGTGTATGATGTTCATTACTCATGCCCCGCTATTCTTTGATCCCTTGATACAAATTTTTGATAGCCCCAACATTTTACTCCTGCCTAGTAAAATTTTTAGTACCCGCAGCATTTCCTCAAACACCACCTTGGGCCCCCTCCACACACACACACCAAATACTTTGCTCACCCCAAATCCCCCGCTCACACACATACACACCACCCCTCCCTCGCTCCAAACCTAACTAGGTCACCGCCACGCCGCGTCCATCGTCAACCTCTGCCTGTCTGCTCGTGCAGTTTACCCATCGATATACATACCCTTTCCGCCCTAAGTTTATTAGATGACGCTTGCGAAACACTCCCTTTCCCAGAGATCCCCATCTCCAGCCCCCTGCCCCACTCCAGAGCATCGCAGCCTAAGCTAGTCTATGCTTCCCGGTGATCTTGAGGAGCGAATGGCCCAAAAGAGCTTTACCGCGGCCTCTTCGCCTCACGTTGGGGAGCTGGCCGTTGAGGAAGCTGACGACGATGACTGGTCCTGGATTGAGCCTTTCAATCAGCAGGCTAGAGTATTTTGGCATGTCGCAGACGCCGGCTACGACATTGAGGTCGCCGACACTAACGACTTTACGCGGGGTATGTCACAGGTTAAGTTGCCCACCCCCAACCCCTCGGGTTCGACAGCCATCGATCTCATTGATGGCCCTGCCGCTGATCTCCTACGGCTCGTTATGAACACTTTGCCATCCTTCATCGCCATGGAGCCCCTTTTGTCATTTCTGAAGGACATGTTCTGCAACGCTGGTCTGGGATTCTCAGCTGGCAAGTCAGACCTCATCGACGGTGACCACGAGGAGGAGCCAATCTGTGACAAATGAGGAAACCCATGATTTGTTTTCTTGGACCCCTTTTTTAGTTAGAAACTATCCAGTATTTATTGTTATATTTTGTTGTTTGCATTACGCCTTGTTTATTTCTATGGTTTATGGTTGTTTGGTTCTTTGTAGTTAGCATATGTCTAGTTTCAATTGCAATCTTTGGTTGTACATAGTATGCCTTGTTTATTTTAGCTATTACAGTGTGATGTTCTATATGTGCTAGTATGAACTATGAAGTTCAACTTCATCAATACCAATTTTAACAGTAGCTCTATGAATGACTATATTTGGTTGCTGTTAAGCATGTTGAACTCCTTCCGGATCTTTTTAGTTCACATATAATATTTGTCTAAAGTCAAGCCTCGAAAAGTTTGACCAACTTTATAGAAAAAAATACCAACATTCACAATATGAAATCAATATCACTACATGTGTCATGACTTAAATTTTCGTATTGTATAACTTTAGCATGGTAGATGTTGATATTTTTTCATATAAATATGGTCAAACTTTGTGAAGTTTGACTTCAAACAATTCTTATATGCAGAGTAAAAAGGACTAGAGGGAGTATTTACCATGCCTTTCCATTTGATTTAACAATGGCACTGTTTGGATACTCTAACTTAGCTAGGGGTTACAGTTAGTTTCTAGCTCATGAAAGTTAAAAGGGAGAGAGAGAGAGAGACTGGTGGAATAGTTGATTGTATTGCTTGAGCCTCGTGGGCATATATATAGGAGTACATGGTCATCTTAGAGTACAAGTCAAGGTAGAATAAATCCTACTCTATCCTACGTGTCCTAAATAACAATGATACTCAACAATGACTAACCCTGAACTAACTCTAGACAAAGAGGTGTTTGGATGACAGTGTTAGATTGACAGTAAATTCACTAGGAGAACTAGCCCCAATCAGCACCTCTTGGGTGGGATAGTTGTTTTGGGTGGGTTAGACGCAACTACCTCAAACTAGCCCTCACGTTTGGGTACTTTAGGGGTATTTGAGCTCAAACTAGCGCAAAATAACTCTAACCCATGGATCCAAACAGGGCCAATAACTAGTGTACTTAGACCTACACAATACAAGTTTGAATGACTATGTTTGCTTGTTTTTAAATATTAGGCCTATTGCAGTTAATAACACACCTTTCCACTTCTTGTTTTTAAATATTAGGTTTTTAACAATTTGGTCTTGCACATGTACGTCCTGCTGTCAGAGATTTTGACCCACTATTTGACCCTTTTTGCATATGTGGAAATGAGTTGTCCATGAATATCAGACAAGTCAAGAAACTCAGAATGATTGTTACGATAAAGAAATTAGCGACAAAAACAACAAGATCTTTGTCTGCACAATGAAGAAGACATCAATTCACTACAGGATGGTACTAACTGTTATACCTTGTCTGTTTTAATTCCTTTGCGCCATTTAAAATCTAGAGAAGATATATATGCATATCCTTGTTTTCAGGCCTTTCCAAAGCAGTTCACTAGTGATTACCTCTCAAACCACCCGTATGGTCAGGAGGCGAGTAAGGTATTCATACAACACCCATGGTTCAATATTGAAGTGTTCCTGAAGAGGACGAAGGATGGACAGGCGATAGCCTAAAGTTGCAAAGACATTCAACATCAATGAAGGCTCAATATTCGGCTTCTGCTTCAGCAGTTTTCCAAATGAGATCCATCGTCTATGTACCGTCTATGGTGCTAATTTCTAAAGGTTATAGATGTTGCATGTGAAACTTGGTGCTGGTGCAGTTGTGTAATGGGGTAGCTGAGTGCTGAAGCTATATGATGTTGTACTCTAATGCATTTCAATTATGAAATCATGCTTCCTTAATATGAAAATGAAATATATTGTGTGCTTAATATGAAATGTCAATTAGATTAAGGTTGAATATTGCAAACTACAGGGGTTTTTGGAAAACACCCCGAATGAACCTTTTTCTCCCTTAATAAATGACTGCGGGTTGTACAAACAAATGGAGGGACATTTTTGCAAAACCGCCGCGACGGTGAACCCGGAGACTCAATCCGTGCTTTATTATTAGGGAGAGATGGATGAATCTAAGACTGTGTGATGCATACTGTATAATCATACCTGCGGATACTTGTGGTGACATTGAAGTATCTAGGTGACATTAGGGTTTTGGTTGATGTGTGTCTTAAGGTGTTATTTTACTATGAACTCTAGGGATGTTTGTGACACTTATAGGAATAGCCCAATGGTTTGGTCGGAAAGAATAACATTAAGGTGGTTTCGTACCCTACAATAATATCTTCATTTGTTCTCCGCTATTAGTGAACTTGGAGTGACTCTTTGTTGCACGTTGAGGGATTGTTATATGATCTAATTATGTTATCATTGTTGAGACAACTTGCACTAGTGAAAGTATGAACCCTAGGGCTTGTTTTGAAGCATTGCAATACCGTTTTCGCTTACTTTGGCTACTAGTTACCTTGCTGTTTTTATAATTTCAGATTAAAAAAACCTATATCTACCATCCATATTACGCTTGTATCACCATCTCTTCAACAAACTAGTGCACCTATACAATTTACCATTGTATTGGGTGCGTTGGGGACACAAGAGACTCTTTGTTATTTGGTTGCAGGGTTGTTTGAGAGAGACCATCTTCATCCTACGCCTCCCACATATTTATAAACCTTAGGTCATCCACTTGAGGGAAATTTGTTACTGTCCTACAAAACTCTGCGCTTGGAGGCCCAACACGAGTCAACAAGAAGAAGGTTGCATAGTAGACATCAAGCTCTTTTCTGGCGCCATTGCCGAGGACGTTACTTCTTGAAGGTATATCTTTACATCTTGCAACTGAATCTTTTAGTTTCTTGTTTTATCACTAGTTTAGTCTATAAAACAAAATTATAAAAAATGGAATTGAGGTTGCCACATATGCTTCATCTTTTTAACGTCTTTCCTGAAAATAAGGATTCCGATAATTTTGCGCAAGTGCTAGAGGAAGAATGCAATAAAATGTTTGGCATACAATCTTTGAATGATGAGCATGATTGCGATGTTTTTAGTATGAATTCTTTGAATATCCATGATGCTTATGCAAATCTACAAGCTTGGGGAAGCTATGTTTGATGAAAATGATATCTTTAGTCCCCCAAGTTTTGATGAGAATATTTATTATGATGAAAGCATGCCTCCTATTTATGATGATTATATTGATGAACGTGGGTTTGGAAGAGTGTCAACTTTAGGAAGTAATGATCCCACTATTTTTGAGGGTGTTAAATCTTATTGTGATAATTATGAAAGTGGATTTGGAGAGGTCATGACTTTATTTAGTGATGAATCCACTATTTCGGAAGAGGTTCCAATTGGTTATGAGAATAAATTTGCTATCTATGATGATTATTGTGATGACATGTATGCTATAAATAATAATGATAACCATGAAACTTGTCATCTTGATTTTAATTTTCAATCCCATGATAGTTATTTTATTGAGTTTGCTTCCACTACTATTCATGAGAAGAAATTTGCTTCTGTGGAGAGTAATAAAAATTCTATGCTTGTGCATCATGAAAATAATGCTTTATGTGATTGTTATATTGTTGAATTCATTCATGATGCTACTGAAAATTATTATGAGGGAGGAGTATATGCTTGTAGGAATTGCAATAATATGAAATTTCCTCTCTATGTGTTGAAAGTTTTGAAGTTATGCTTGTTTTGCCTTCCTATGCTAGTTGATTCTTGTTCCCATAAGTTATTTTCTCACAAAACCCTAGCCATAGGAAGTGGGTTCTACTTAAATGTGTTAGTAATATGCTTCATGATGCTACCATTATGTTTCAATTCTTATCTTTCATGTGAGCATCATTGAAATCATCATGCCTAGCTACAAGGCATTAAAGAAAAGCGCTTGTTGGGAGACAACCCAACATTTACCCCTATTGTTTTCATGTGTTCATATGATTATGCTACTGTAGTAATCATGTTTTATAGCTTTTGTTTCAATAAAGTGCCAAGTGAGACCTTTGGGATGGCTTACGGTAATAGTTGATATGATCTTGCTGAAAAACAGAAACTTTTGCGCTCACGAAAACAATTTTCATAATTCACAGAAGTGTGATTTTAAGTCGATTCTTTTTTCAGAAGATTAATAAACAAATTGATTAGGACTCTAATTTCTCAGAATTTTTGGAGTTACAGAGGTATTCGAGAGTTACAGATTACTACAGACTATTCTGTTTTTGACAGATTCTGTTTTCTATGTGTTGTTTGCTTATTTTGATGAATCTATGGGTAGTATCTGAGGGTATGAACCATAGAGAAGTTGGAATACAGTAGATATTACACCAATATAAATAAAGAATGAGTTCAAAACAGTACCAAAATTCGTGATTTATTTTCTTATACTGACGGAGCTTATGAGATTTTTTGTTGAGTTTTATGTTGTGAAGTTTTTAAGTTTTGGTGAAGTTTCGATGGACTACGGAATAAGGAGTGGCAAGAGTCTAAGCTTGGGGATACCCAAGGCACCCCAAGGTAATATTTAAGTACAACCAAGAGCCTAAGCTTGGGTATGCCCCGGATGGCATCTCCTCTTTCGTCTTCGTTCATCCGTAACCTTACTTGGAGCTATATTTTTTCTCACCACATGATATGTGTTTTGCTTGGAGCATCATGTCATTTTATTTTGTTTTTCTTGCTATTTGAAAAATGTCCCAAGATATGAAATTCTTAAATGTTATAGAGTCTTCACATAGTTAAATAATTATTCAACTACTCATTGATCTTCACTTATATCTTTTGGAGTAGTTTGTCATTTGCTCTAGTGCTTCACTTATATCTTTTTAGAGCACGGCGGTAGTTTTATTTTGAAGAAATTGATGAACTCTCATGCTTCACTTATATTATTTTTAGAGTCTTAAACAACATGGTAATTTGCTTTGGTTATGAATTTAGTCCTAATATGATGGTGTAGGATCGAAAGTATGTCTAGAGGGGGGGTGATTAGACTACTTGACCAAATAAAAACTTATCCTTTTCCCAATTTTAGTTCTTGGAAGATTTTATCAACTTAGCACAAGTCAAGCAATCACAATACAATTAAAGCAAGCATGCAAAGAGTATATGAGCAGCGGAAAGTAAAGCATGTAAATTGCAAGAAAATAAATAGGGGGAGTTTGGAGGGAGCAAACGCAATGTTGACACGGAGATTTTTGGCGTGGTTCTGATAGGTGGTGCTATCGTACATCCACGTTGATGGAGATTTCAACCCATGGAGGGTAATGGTTGCATGAGTCCACGGAGGGCTCCACCCACGAAGGGTCCACGAAGAAGCAACCTTGTCTATCCCATCATGGCCATCGCCCACGAAGGACTTGCCTCACTAGGGTAGATCTTCATGAAGTAGGCGATCTCCTTTCCCTTACAAACTCCTTAGTTGAACTCCACAATCTTGACAGAGGATCCCAAGTGACACCTAACCAATCTAGGAGATACCACTCTCCAAAAGGTAATAGATGGTGTGTTGTTGATGAACTCCTTGCTCTTGTGCTTCAAATGATAGTCTCCCAAACACTTAGCTCTCTCTCATAGATTTGGCTATGGTGGAAAGATGATTTGAGTGGAAAGCAACTTGGGGAAGGCTAGAAATCAAGATTCATATGGGACCGATTCGCATGAGTAGGTAGTTCTCTCTCAGAAAATGGAAAGCAACTTGGCCTCAACACATGAGTAGGTAGTTCTCTCTCAGAAAATGAGTAGTGGAAGTATAGGTTTGTTCTGATGGCTCTCTCCACGAATGAAGAGTGGGTGGAGGGGTATATATAGCCTCCACACAAAATCTAACCGTTACACACAGATTCCCAACTCAGTGGGACCGAATCAGCAAAATCGGTCAGACCGATCTAGGTAAAAATGTGAACGTTAGGATTTTTGGTGGGACCGATATAGTCATCTCGGTGGGACCGATATGCTAGGGTTAGGGCATAACGTAATCTCGGTGTGACCGATCGCATAGACTTGGTGGGACCGATTTCAGCAAATAGGTACACAGAGGGTTGGTCAAGCAAACTCGGTGGGACCGATTCGCTCACTTCGGTGGTACCGAAGTGTTACGAAAAGGAAACAGGGAGTTTGCAATGCAGACTCGGTGGGACCAATTTGCTATTCCGGTGAGACCGAAATGTTACAAAAAGGTAACAAAGTGTTTGCAATCCCATATCGGTGAGACCGAGATCCCTATTAGTGAGACCGAAGTAACTAGGGTTTGTGGCAGTGGCTATGTCAAGTGAAACTCGGTGGCGCCGGATAGATTAGATCGGTGGGGCCGAGTTTAACATTTAGGTTTAGGACATATGTGGATGTGAGAAAGTGGTTGAGGGTTTTGGAGCATATCACAAAGTATTTTGACCAAGTAACCCTTTAAGGAACACATCATCCCCTTTTAATAGTGTTGGCTTTCCTATGGACTCAATGTGATCTTGGATCACTAAAATGAAAATGTAGAGTCTTGAGCTTGTTGCCAATATATGTCCTTTGCATTTTGAGGCGTCCACATCTCTAGTCCATGCCATGCCAAACATTGAACTTTTCGAAATGATTATCTTGAAATAGCATTAGTTCAATGAACTATATGTTGTTAAGAATTACCAAAACCACCCAGGGATTAGTTGCACTTTCAATCTCCCCCTTTTTGGTAATTGATGACAACATATAGATCAAAGCTTCGACAAATGATAATAAGAATGATGTACATTGTCGCTTTGAGAAGTATGTGATAAGTAAGAGCTCCCCCTAAATTTGTGCATTGTTAAAATTTGCTTTGGACTACAAATGCACAATCTGTTAGGATCATGGGTTACTCTTGCATGTCACATACATCTTGGTGGAGTGCTAAAAAATGATAATAAATAAGAACAAGCAGTCATCACCAAGGCAAAGTGAATGATCATACATGAGATAGATAATGTTAACATCCAAGCATAAGCATAAAGAGTGATATGATCAAGCACATGATCATACAAAGTGTCTCACACACACAGACATAATGTATCTCGAACAGGCAGGCAAAGCAAATAAGTAGCAAAAAGAGACAACTCTCTCTCTCTCCGAAGCATATGATCTATACACTTTCTCCCCCTTTGGCAACAAGTTACCGAAAAGCTTGAAAATACATAGTGCTATGCGTCTATCTAGGCTTGATCTTCAGAAGGTGCTGTTGAGATGACTCCAAGGACGAATGCTTCTGTAGATGTTGTTGGAGCTGGAGGGGTTGTCACTGGAGGGGCAACAGGACTGTAGGAGCTGGGGCTGCAGGTGCTGAAGTTGTAGCTCTAGTGTCTGTCACTAGCACTGCTGCAGACCTCTGTGCCCTAGGCACCATGTGGAACACCTGTGTAGTAGCTTTGCCCTTTCTCTCCCAAGCTTCTTCCTGGAGTTCTTCAACAGTTGTCTGAATCTCAATTACCTTTAAGTCTAGATCATAGAACTTTATCTCTATTATCCTCTCCAAGCTCTCCTGGTTCTGAGTCAGGGTAGCTAGTCCTTTCTCAACCCTCAGGATTGATGGAATCAGAAACCCAAGCTGGTCTTGTTTGGACTTGAGAAAGACTTCTGAAGCCTCTGCTGCACTTGGCATCTTTGCTGCTTTTGCTGCCCTGGCCTTCTCCTTCTTCTCATGAGTTGCAACTAAATATGGATCATTAGCATCCATGACAACTGTGTTGTCCTCAAATTCAGGCAGCAAAAGAAGGTGTTATTAAAGATACACTCCTTGCTTCATCTTGGAATTGATTAGCGCTTGGATGTGTGGAGCATATCCACAAGATCCCTTCTGGTCAGCTGTTGTCCTTTTGATTGTCTCTATAATCAGTCTCATGACCTTGAATTTTTATGGCATGACATCAAACAACTGTAGCAAGTTGATGGAATGGCCTCTGATCATCCTGTGATCTCCAGATTTGGGCAACAAAGCGTGCCTCAGTATAGTGTTTATAGTGGCCAAACCAGATAGCAGATAGTAGACTGATCCAAACTTGTGTGTTTCCAAGGCCTCATCTGGAATTTCCTTATACATATTGGCCATGGTGTTGTGATCCTTCTTCTTCTCAGCATACACATCAATTTGATGTTCTTTTTCTGTAGGGGCATTTATGAGCCTAGCCCACTCATCAACAGTAGATTGGTGCCTTGCCCTCCTATCATCCACACAATTCTTCCATCTGGATAGAAGTGAGCTGTTGAGTAGAATTGCATAATGAGCTCATCATTCCATTTGGTGAGCTTCTGACCAACAAAGTCATCAACACCATTAGCTTTGAAGCTTTCATGCACTCCTAGGAAATGATTAGCATTAGCAGCAATGAATTTAGAGTCCGCCCATCTCATATCACTGACTATGGGTTTCTTGTCCAGCAATACTGTCTCATAGAAATCCTGTTGCTCTTTGGTGTGGAACCTGTAGTCCACAGCAGTCCTCCTCCTCACAGCATAAGGATCAGCTTGTCTCCACTTCCTGAGACTAGCATCCTGATACGTCCATTTTGCATCATGCTTTTATATCAATATTTATAGCATTATGGGCTGTTATTACACGTTATGTCATGATACTTATGGCTATTCTCTCTTATTTTACAAGGTTTATCATAAAGAGGGAGAATTCCAGCAGTTGGGATTCTGGCTGGAAAAGGAGCAAATATTGGAAACCTATTCTGCATAGCTCCAAAAGTCCTGAAACTCCACAAAATTCATTTTTGGAATTAATAAGAATTATTGAGCAAAGAAAGTAGTAGAGGGGGCCCACACCCTAGCCACAAGGGTCGGGGCGCCCCCCGCGTGCCCCCTGTCTCGTGGGCCCCCTGGTGGCCCTCTTGTGCCCATCTTCTGCTATATGAAGGCTTTTACGCTAGAAAAAATCATAAGCAAGCTTACGGGACGAAACTCCGCCGCCACGAGGCGGAACCAATCTAGGGCTCCGGCGGAGCTGTTCTGCCGGGGAAACTTCCCTCCAGGAGGGGGAAATCATCACCATTGTCATCACCAACAATCCTCTCATCAGGAGGGGGTCAATCTCCATCAACATCTTCACCAGCACCATCTCCTCTCAAACCCTAGTTCATCTGTTGTATCCGATCTTGTATCAAAACCACAAAATTGTACCTGTGGGTTGCTAGTAGTGTTGATTACTCCTTGTAGTTGATGCTGAAAGCACAAGTGCTCCCTGGGTGATTTTGGTAATTAATGTCAACATATCTCTTGTTGGACTAACACTTCTACCTAGTATGTTTCACACAAGTTCAACAATGGAGTGGCATGGACTAAAGGATGTGGAACCCCTTCAAGATACTAAGGACAAAGGATTGGCTCAAGCTTCAAGATCAAGACTCTACATTTTCTATTTTAGTGATCCAAGAGCACATTGAGTCTATAGGAAAAGCCAATACTATCAAGAGGGGATGAGGTGTTGCTTAATGGCTTGCTTGCTCAAAGTGCTTATATGCTCCAAAGCCCTCAACTACTTTCCGACATCCACATATGTCCTAAACCAAAAGTCTAACTCGGCCCTACCGATTCTTTCTATCCGGCGTCACCGAGTTCAGATGTCTTAGCTACTGCCACAAACCCTAGGCAATCTGTCTCACCGATAGGGATCTCGGTCTCACCGAGATGGGATTGTAATCTCTCTGTGTATGTCCATTACCAAAATAGGTGTCACCGAGTTTGAGAAATCGGTACTACCGAGATTACAATGCAAACTCTCTGGTTAGCTTATTACCAAAATTGGTCCCATCAAGTTTGTGTAATTGGTCTCACCGAGTTTGCCTGACCAACTCTCTGGTTAGCTTACTACCAAAATCGGTCTCACCGAGTTTCTATAATCGGTCTCACCGAGATTATGTTATGCCCTAACCCTAACTATATCGGTCCTACCGTGTTGCATGTCGGTCCCATCGAAAATCCTAACGGTCACTAGGTTTACTAAATCGGTCTGACCGAGTTTGTTGATTCGGTCCCACCGAGATTGGTAAATTGTGTGTAACGGTTAGATTTTGTGTGGAGGCTATATATACCCCTCCACCCACTCTTCATTCGTGGAGAGAGCCATCAGAACAAACCTACACTTCCAACTTACCATTTCTGAGAGAGAACCACCTACTCATGTATTGAAACCAAGATATTCCATTCCTACCATATCAATCTTGATCTCTAGCCTTCCCCAAGTTGCTTTCCACTCAAATCTTCTTTCCACCAAATCGAAATCCTGTGAGAGAGAGTTGAGTGTTGGGGAGACTATCATTTGAAGCACAAGAGCAAGGAGTTCATCATAAACGCACCATTTGTTACTTCTTGGAGAGTGATGTCTCCTAGATTGGCTAGGTGTCACTTGGGAGCCTCCGACAAGATTGTGGAGTTGAACCATGGAGTTTGTAAGGGCAAGGAGATCGCCTACTTCGTGAAGATCTACCGCTAGTGAGGCAAGTCCTTCGTGGGCGACGGCCATGGTGGGATAGACAAGGTTGCTTCTTCGTGGACCCTTCGTGGGTGGAGCCCTCCGTGGACTCGCACAGCCGTTACCCTTTGTGGGTTGAAGTCTCCATCAACGTGGGTGTACGATAGCACCACCTATTGGAACCACGACAAAAACATCCGTGTCTCCAATTGCGTTCGAATCCTCCAATCCCTTCCCTTTACATTCTTGCAAGTTGCATGCTTTACTTTCCGCTGCTCATATACTCTTTGCATGCTTGCTTGTTATGTATTGTGAGTGTTAAACTTATGCATAAACTCCACTCCAACTTAAAGAAATTAAAAACTGCAACTTTTAGCACCTAGTGTCTAATCACCCCCCCCCCCTCTAGACACCTCTTCTCGATCCTTTCATATGCTAATTGGTTTATTTGGTGGAAGATCATATGTTCAGATCCTTAATGCATATTAATACTCCTATGACCATGAACATGAACATGCTTTGTGAGTAGTTACGTTTGTTCCTGAGGACATGGGTGAAGTCTTTCTATTAGTAATCATGTGAATTTGGTATTCGTTCGATATTTTGATGAGATGTATGTTGTCTCTCCTCTAGTGGTGTTATGTGAACGTCCACTACATGACACTTCACCATTATTTGGGCCTAGAGGAAGGCATTGGGAGGTAATAAGTCGATGATGGGTTGCTAGAGTGACAGAAGCTTAAACCCTAGTTTATGTGTTGCTTCGTAAGGGGCTGATTTGGATCCACTAGTTTCATGCTATGGTTAGGTTTACCTTAATACTTATTTTGTAGTTGCGGATGCTTGCAATAGGGGTTAATCATAAGTGGGATGCTTGTCCAAGAAAGGGCAATACCCAAGCACCGGTCCACCCACATATCAAATTATCAAAGTACCAAACGCGAATCATATGAGCGTGATGAAACTAGCTTGACGATAATTCCCATGTGTCCTCGGGAGCGCTTTTCTCATTATAAGAAATTGTCCATGCTTGTCCTTTGCTACAAAAAGGATTGGGCCACCTTGCTGCACCTTATTTACTTCCATTGCTTGTTACCCGTTACAAATTATCTTATCAGAAAACTATCTGTTACCTACAATTTCAGTGCTTGCAGAGAATACCTTACTGAAAACCACTTGTCATTTCCTTCTGCTCCTCATTGGGTTCAACACTCTTACTTATCGAAAAGACTACGATAGATCCCCTATACTTGTGGGTCATCAAGACTCTTTTCTGGCGCCGTTGTCGGGGAGTGAAGCGCCTTTGGTGAGTGGAACTTGGTAAGGAAACATTTATATAGTGTGATGAAATTTCCTGTCACTTGTTACTATGGAAACTAATCCTTTGAGGGGCTTGTTCAGGGCATCTTCGCCCCGACCAATAGAGCAAAGAGTTGATCCTCAACCTACTGAACCTACTGATTTTTTTACTTTGAGATTCCTTCGGGTATGATAGAGAAACTGCTAGCTAATCCCTTTGTAGGATATGGAACATTGCATCCCGATTTACACCTTATCTATGTGGATGAAGTTTGTGGATTATTTAAGCTTGCAGGTATTCCCGATGCTATTGTTAAGAGGAAGGTCTTCCCTTTATCTTTGAAGGGAGACGCATTGACAAGGTATAGGCTATGTGATGATACGAGATCTTGGAACTATAAACGATTGAAATTGGAATTTCACCAGAAGTTCTATCCTATGCATCTTGTTCATTGTGATCGTAATTATATATATAATTTTTGGCCTCACAAAGGAGAAAGTATCGCTCAAGCTTGGGGGAGGCTTAAGTCAACGTTATATTCATGCCCCAATCATGAGCTCTCAAGAGCATTAATAATTCAAAAAATTTATCCTCGGGTTTCTCTCAATGATCGCACCATGCTTGATACTTCCTGTGCTGGTTCTTATATGCTGAAAACTACTGAATTCAAGTGGGATTTACTGGAAAGAATTAAAAGCAACTCTGAAGATTGGGGTTCCGGCGATGGTAAGGAGTCAGGTATGACACCTAAGTTTGATTGTGTTAAATCTTTTATGGATACTGCTATGTCTTGAGCTTGCATTGGTTTTCCTTGAAATGGAAAGGGTGATGCAGCAATAGTAGCGTAAGTATTTCCCTCAGTTTTTGAGAACCAAGGTATTAATCCAGTAGGAGGCTCCTCAAAAGTCCCACGCACCTACACAAACAAACAAAGAACTCGCAACCAACGCAATAAAGGGATTGTCAATCCCTTCACGACCACTTGCGAAAGTGAGATCTAATAGAGATAGTATGATAAGATAAATACATTTTGGTATTTTATAATATAGATGCAAAATGTAAAGATGCAAATAAAAGTAGATTGGAAGAAAATATGATAAGAGATAGACCCGGGGGCCATAGGTTTCACTAGAGGCTTCTCTCAAGATAGCATAAGCATTACGGTGGGTGAACAAATTACTGTCGAGCAATTGATAGAAAAGCGAATAATTATGAGATTATCTAGGCACGATCATGTATATAGGCATCACGTCCGCAACAAGTAGACCGACTCCTGCTTGCATCTACTACTATTACTCCACACATCGATCGACCCTTGCCTGCATCTAGAGTATTAAGTTCATAAGAATAGAGTAACGCCTTTAAGCAAGATGACATGATGTAGAGGGATAAACCCATGCAATATGATATAAACCCCATCTTTTTATCCTCCATGGAAACAATACAATACGTGCCTTGCAACCCTTTCTGTCACTGGGTAAGGACACCGCAAGATTGAACCCAAAGCTAAGCACTTCTCCCATGGCAAGAAAGATCAATCTAGTAGGCCAAACCAAACTGATAATTCGAAGAGACTTGCAAAGATAACTCAATCATAGATAAAAGAATTCAGAGGAGATTCAAATATTTCTCATAGATAAACTTGATCATAAACCCACAATTCATAGGATCTCGACAAACATACCGCAAAAAGAGTTTACATTGAATATATCTCCACAAGAGAGGGGGAGAACATTGTATTGAGATCCAAAAAGAGAGAAGAAGCCATCTAGCTAATAACTATGGACCCGAAGGTCTGTGGTAAACTACTCACAACTCATCGGAGGGGCTATGGTTTTGATGTAGAAGCCCCCCGTGGTCGATTCCCCCTCCGGTGGAGCACCGGCGAAGGCTCCAAGATGGGATCTCACGAATACAGAAGGTTACAGCGGTGGAAATTGTGTCTCGTTGGCTCCCTGGATGTTTCCGGGGTAGGTAGGCTTATATAGGAGGAAGAAGTACGTCGGTGGCCGCCCGAGGGGCCCACTAGACAGGGGGGCGCCCTACCCGCTCGTGGCCGTCTCGGCTGCTTCTTGACTTGCACTCCAAGTCCTCTGGATCACGTTCGTTCCAAAAATCACGCTTCTGATGGTTTCATTCCGTTTGAACTCCGTTTGATATTCCTTTCGTCGAAATACTGAAATAGGCAAAAAAACAGCAATACGGGCTGGGCCTCCGGTTAGTAGGTTAGTCCCAAAAATGATATAAATGTGTAAAATAAATCCCATAAACATCCAAAGCGGGTAATATAACAGCATGGAACAATAAAAATTATAGATACGTTGGAGACGTATCAAGCATCCCCAAGCTTAATTCCTGCTCATCCTCGAGTAGGTAAATGATAAAAACGGAATTTTTGATGTGGAATGCTACCTAGCATAATTCTCAATGTAATTTTCTTTATTGTGGCATGAATGTTCAGATCCAAATGATAAAAAATAAAAGTTCATATTAACATGAAAATGGTGATACTTCAAGCATACTAATCAAAGTAATCATGTCTTCTCAAAATAACATGGCCAAAGAAAGTTATGCCTACAAAATCATATAGTCTGGCTGTTGCTCTATCTTCATCACACAAAGTATTTAATCATGCACAACCCCGATGACCAGCCAAGCAATTGTTTCATACTTTAATAATCTCAAACTCTTTCAACTTTCACGCAATACATGAGCGTGAGCCATGGACATAGCACTATATGTGGAATAGAATGGTGGTTGTGGAGAAGACAAAAAGGAGAAGATAGTCTCACATCAACTAGGCGTATCAACGGGCTATGGAGATGACCATTAATAGATATCAATGTGAGTGAGTAGGGATTGCCATGCAACGAATGCACTAGAGCTATAAATATATGAAAGCTCAACAAAAGAAACTAAGTGGGTGTGCATCCAACTTGCTTGCTCACGAAGACCTAGGGCACTTTGAGGAAGCCCATCATTAAAATATACAAGCCAAGTTCTATAATGAAAAATTCCCACTAGTATATGAAAGTGACTACATATGAGACTCTCTATCATGAAGATCATGGTGCTACTTTGAAGCACAAGTGTGGAAAAAGAGATAGTAGCATTGTCCCTTCTCTCTTTTTCTCTCATTTTATTTTTTTCTTTTTCTTTTTCTCTTTTTCTTTATTTTTCTTTGGCCTTTTTTTTCTTTTTGGCCTTTCTCTCTTTTGTTTTCTTTCTTTTTGTAAAGTCTGAAGTCTCATCCCGACTTGGGGGGGAATCATAGTCTTCATCATCCTTTCTTCACTAGGACAATGCTCTAATAATGAAGATCATCACACTTTTATGGATTTACAACTCAAGAATTACAACTCAAAGCTAGAACAAGATATGACTCTATATGAATGCCTCCGGCGGTGTACCAGGATATGCAATGAATCAAGAGTGACATGTATGAAAATTATGAAGGTGGCCTTGCCACAAATACAATGTCAACTACATGATCATGCAAAGAGCAATATCACAAAAGTAATGCGTGTCATATGAACGGAATGGTGGAAAGCTGCATGGCAATATATCTCGGAATGGATATGGAAATGCCATAATAGGTAGGTATGGTGGCTGTTTTGAGGAAGGTATAAGGTGGGTGTATGGTACCGACGAAAGTTGCGTGGCACAAGAGAGGCTAGCAATGGTGGAAGGGTGAGGTGCGTATAATCCATGGACTCAACCTTAGTCAAAAGACCTCATGTACTTGTTGCAAAAATCTATAAGTCATCAAAAACATAAGCACTACGCGCATGCTCCTAGGGGGATAGATTTGTAGGAAAGACCATCGCTCGTCCCCAACCGCCACTCATAAGGAAGACAATCAATAAATAAAATTGTGCTCCAACTTCATCACAAAGAGGTTCACCATACGTGCATGCTACGGGAATCACAAACCTCAACACAAGTATTTTGCATAATCACCTCAACTACCATGACTTTAATATCACTACTTCCATATCTCAAAACAATTATAAAGCATCAAATTGATCATAGCATCCAATTCTTTTTCTATGATAGTTTTTATTATACCCAACTTGGATGCTCATCATTCTAGGACCAAATTTGTAACCATAGGAAATACCATGCTGTTCTAAAAGACTCTTAAAAATATATAAGTGAAGCATGAGAGACTAGCAATTTCTTCAAAACTAAATCACCACCGTGCTCTAAAAGATATAAGTGAAGCACTAGAGCAAAAACTATCAAGCTCAAAAGATATAAGTGAAGCACATAGAGTATTCTAGCAAATCCTAATCAAGTAGGCTTCTCCCAAAAGGTGTGTACAGCAAGGATGATTGTGGTAAACTAAAAAGCAAAGACTAATATAATACACGACGCTCCAAGCAAAACACATATCATGTGGCGAATAAAAATATAGCTCCAAGTAAAGTTACCAATGAACGAAGACGAAAGGGGATGCCTTCCCGGGGCATCCCCAAGCTTAGGCTTTTGGCTATCCTTGAATATCTTGGGGTGGCATGGGCATCCCCAAGCATAGGCTCTTGCCACTCCTTATTCCATAGTCCATAAAAGCTTTACCCAAAACTTGAAAACTTCACAACACAAAACTCAACAGGAAATCTTATAAGCTCCATTAGTGAAAGAAAACAAAACCACCACATAAGGTACTGTAATGAACTAATTCTTTATTTATTTTGGTGTTAAACCTACTAACGCAAACTTCTGGAACTCTAAAAATCCTACCAAAATAGGAAGTCCTGGAAAATTTGTCTATGGATCACAAGCAAAAAGAATCAATGCAAAAGCACGTTTCTGTGATTTAACAAAACTATTATTCGTGCGTGCAAAGTTTCTATTTTTTAGCAGATTCAAATCAACTATCATCATAGGTTATGCTATAGGTTCTACTTGGCACAAACACTAACTAAAAGATAAAAATACATCTAAACAGAAGGTACATGAAAGATTTATTACTAAGCAGGAACAAAAAAAACACAAAGAAAATTGGGTTGCCTCTGTAGGATCGAAAGTATGTCTAGAGGGGGGTGAATATACTACTTGACCAAATAAAAACTTATCCTTTTCCCAATTTTAGTCTTTGGCAGATTTTAGCTATCTTAGCACAAGTCAAGCAATCTTAACACAATTCAAGCAAGCATGCAAAGAGTATATGAGCAGCAGAAAGTAAAGCATGCAACTTGCAAGAATGTAAAGGGAAGGGTTTGGAGAATTCAAACGCAATTGGAGACACAGATGTTTTTGTCGTGGTTCCGATAGGTGGTGCTATCGTAGATCCATGTTGATGGAGACTTCAACCAACGAAGGGTAACGGTTGCGCGAGTCCACGGAGGGCTCCACCCACGAAGGGTCCACGAAGCAGCAACCTTGTCTATCCCACCATGGCCGTCGCCCACGAAGGACTTGCCTCACTAGCGGTAGATCTTCACGAAGTAGGCGATCTCCTTGCCCTTACAAACTCTTTGGTTCAACTCCACAATCTTGTCAGAGGCTCCCAAGTGAAACCTAGCCAATCTAGGAGACACCACTCTCCAAGAAGTAACAAATGGTGTGTTGATGTTGAACTCCTTGCTCTTGTGCTTCAAATGATAGTCTCCCCAACACTCAACTCTCTCTCACAGGATTTGGATTTGGTGGAAAGAAGATTTGAGTGGAAAGAAACTTGGGGAAGGCTAGAGATTAAGATTCATATGGTAGGAATAGAATATCTTGGCCTCAACACAAGTGTAGGTGGTTCTCTCTTAGAAATGCAAGTTGGAAGTGTAGGTTCGTTCTGATGGCTCTCTCCATGAACAAAGAGGAGGTGGAGGGGTATATATAGCCCCCACACAAAATCTAACCGTTACACACAACTTGCCAAACTTGGTGGGACCGAATTGGTAAACTCGGTCGGACCGATTTAGCAAATTTACTGACCGTTAGGATTTTCGGTGGGACCGACTTGCAACTCGGTAGGACCGCTATGATTAGGGTTAGGGCATAATGTAATCTCGGTGAGACCGATTTTGGTAATAAGCTAACCAGAGAGTTGGTCAGGTAAACTCGGTGGGACCGGTTCGCTCATTTTGGTGGGACCGAAAATGTTACAAAAAGGATACAGGGAGTTTGCATTGCAATCTCGGTGGGACCGATCGCTCATCTTGGTGCTACCGAAATGTTGCGAAGGGAAACAGAGAGATTACAATCCCATCTCGGTGAGACCGAGATCCCTATCGGTGAGACCGATTTGCCTAGGGTTTGTGGCAGTGGCTCTAACATCTGAACTCGGTGGCGCCGGATAGAAAGAATCGGTGGGGCCGAGTTTGACTTTTGGTTTAGGTCATATGTGGATGTAGGAAGGTAATGTACTGATCCAAACTTGTGTGTTTCAACAGCAGCATCTGGGATCTCCTTGTACATATGTGCCATAGTGTTGTGATCCATCTTATTCTTGGCATAGACATCTGTTAACCCACAAGTGTAGGGGATCGCAACAAATTTCGAGGGTGAAGTACAACCCAAATTTATTAATTCGACACAAGGGGAGCCAAAGAATATTCTTGAGTATTAGCAGTTGAGTTGTCAATTCAACCACACCTGGATAACTTAGTATCTGCAGCAAAGTATTTAGCAGCAAAGTAGTATGATAGTAATGGTAACAGTAGCAAAAGTAAAGATAAATGTTTTTGGGTTTTTTGTAGTAGTTGTAACAGTAGCAACGGAAAAGTAAATAAGCGAAGACCAGTATATGAAAAGCTTGTAGGCAATGGATCAGTGATGGATAATTATGCTGGATGCGATTCCTCATGTAATAGTTATAACATAGGGTGACACAGAACTAGCTCCAGTTCATCAATGTAATGTAGGCATGTATTTCGTGAATAGTCATACGTGCTTATGGAAAAGAACTTGCATGCCATCTTTTGTCCTACCCTCCCGTGGCAGCGGGGTTCGAGCGGAAACTAAGGGATATTAAGGCCTCCTTTTAATAGAGAACCGGACCAAAGCATTAACACATAGTGAATACATGAACTCCTCAAACTACGGTCATCACCGAGAAGTATCTCGATTATTGTCACTTCGAGGTTGTCGGATCATAACACATAATAGGTGACTATAGACTTGCAAGATAGGATCAAGAACTGTGACGCCCCCGATTCAATCATACACTAATCATGCACACAAATGTGTACGATCAAGATCAGGGACTCACGGGAAGATATCACAACACAACTCTAAAAACATAAATAAGTCATACAAGCATCATAATACAAGCCAGGGGCCTCGAGGGCTCGAATACAAGTGCTCGATCATAGACGAGTCAGCGGAAGCAACAATATCTGAGTACAGACATAAGTAAACAAGTAGCCATAGATGGCTAACACAAACTGGGATACAGATCGAAAGAGGCGCAGGCCTCTTGCCTCGGATCCTCCTAACTACTCCTGGTCATCATCAGCGAGTTGCACGAAGTAGTAGGCACCTCCGGTGTAGTAGGAGTCGTCGTCGACGGTGGCGTCTGGATCCTGGGCTCCAACATCTGGTTGCGACAACCAGGTAGAAGGGATAGGGGGAAAAGAGGGAGAAAGCAACCGTGAGTACTCATCCAAAGTACTCGCAAGCAAGGAGCTACACTACATATGCATGGTACATGCGTAAGGAGGCCATATCAGTGGACTGAACTGCAGAATGCCAGAATAAGAGGGGGATAGCTATTCCTATTGAAGACTACGCTTCTGGCAGCCTCCGTCTTGCAGCATGTAGAAGAGAGTAGATTGAAGTCCTCCAAGTAGCATCTCCAAGTAGCATCTCCAAGTAGCATCTCCAAGCAGCATCTCCAGTAGCATCGCATAGCATAATCCTACCCGGCGATCCTCTCCTCGTCGCCCTGTTAGAGAGCGATCACCGGGTTGTATCTGGCACTTGGAAGGGTGTGTTTTATTAAGTATCCGGTTCTAGTTGTCATAAGGTCAAGGTACAACTCCAAGTCGTCCTGTTACCGAAGATCACGGCTATTCGAATAGATTAACTTCCCTGCAGGGGTGCACCACATAACCCAACACGCTCGATCCCATTTGGCCGGACACACTTTCCTGGGTCATGCCCGGCCTTGGAAGATCAACATGTCGCAGCCCCACCTAGGCACAACAGAGAGGTCAGCACGCCGGTCTAAATCCTATGCACGCAGGGGTCTGGGCCCATCGCCCATTGCACACCTGCATGTTGCGTACGCGGCCGGTGAGTAGACCTAGCAACCTCCATTACAAAGGAAGTTGCGTTAACGCAGTCCAACCCGGCGCGCACCACTCAGTCGCTGACGTCAAGAAGGCTTCGGCTGATACCACGATGCCGGGATACCCATAACTACTCCCGCGTAGATGGTTAGTGCGTATAGGCTCGTAGCCAACTCAGATCAAATTCCAAGATCTCGTTAAGCGTGTTAAATATCCGCGAACGCCGACCAGGGCCAGGCCCACCTGTCTCCTAGGTGGTCTCAACCTGCCCTGCCGCTCCGCCACAAAGTAACAGTCGGGGGCCGTCGGGAACCCAGGCCCACTCTACCGGGATGGAGCCACCTGCCCCTTCAGCCCCCATCTCCGAACAGTATCACAGGTAATGTAACTGTGTAAAGTATATCGTATATGCCCGTGATCACCTCCCGAAGTGATCACGGCCCAGTAGTATAGCATGGCAGACGGACAAGAGTGTAGGGCCACTGATGGAACACTAGCATCCTATACTAAGCAGTAGGATAGCAGGTAATGGTAACAACAGTAGTAGCAAGGACAGGCTATGCATCAGGATAGGAATAACGGAAAGCAGTAACATGCTACACTACTCTAATGCAAGCAGTATAGAGAAAATAGTAGGCAATATCTGGTGATCAAAGGGGGGGCTTGCCTGGTTGCTCTGGCAAGGAGGGGTCATCTTCGATGTAGTCAAACACACGGACATCGGCAGCGGTCTCGGAGTCTACCGGAAAGGAGTAACGGAGGGGGAACACAATAAATAACGGAGCAATCAAATGAAACACAAAGCAAGACGCGGCAATACGCGGTGCTAGGTATGTCCTAACACGGTATTATGTGATACCGGCGAAAGGGGGAAACATCCGGGAAAGTATTCCCGGTGTTTCGCGTTTTCGGACAGATGAACCGGAGGGGAAAAGTTGCGTGTTTGCTATGCTAGGGATGTGTGGCTGACAAACAGGCTGCGTACCCGGATTCGTCTCATTGTTCTGAGCAACTTTCATGTAGAAAGTATTTTAATCCGAGTTACGGATTAAAAGATATGATTTCTGAAGATTTTATTAATTTCTGGTATTTAATTAATTATTTAAATTAATTCGAAAATGAATTAATGACATCAGCATGATGTCATGCTGACGTCAGTAGTCAGCAGAGTTGACTGGGTCAAACTGACACGTGGGTCCAGTGGGACCCACCTGTCATACTCTGTTTAGGTTAATTGGGCCTTAGTTAAACTAAGTACTATTTAATTAAACTAACTGGTTAATTAGCTTAATTAAACATGATTAATTAACTTAATTAATTCACTTATTGATTAATTAATTCATGTAATTATTATTTATTTATTTATTTATTTATTTTTAATTCTTTTTTTAAATAAAGTTCTGGGGCATGTGCCCACATGTCTGTGGCCCCAAGGGCCTAACGGGCACAGGGCGGTGCGAGCGCGGGCACCGCCCGAACGGGCGTGGGCGCTGGGTGCCCGAGACGGTCCAGGCGCGTCCCGCTGCACGGTGGGACTGGTAGCGCGCCGGTGAGGTTTGGCCGGGGCGCCACCGGCCGGAGCAGTGCGGGCGGGGGCACTGGTCAAAGGTGGCGGCGGCGGTGAGCGCAGCAGCGCGCGGGAGGCCGCGCGGGGCAGTGGGCGAGGCCGGCGCGAGATGCGGGCGCGGGGGAGCAGGGCGCGGGGGCCGGGGTGCCGGAGTTGGCCGCGGGTGTAGCGGCGTCGCCGGCGCAGGGGGGATTCGGTGGCCGCATCGGAGGCAGCAGGGGGGCTGGGGGGCACGGCGCGGTGAGCGCGCATCGGACGCGGCCGGAGCGCGTCAACCGGGGGCGAGATCGGCGGGGACCTCGGCGACGAGCGCGAGCGCGCGAGGGAGAGGGAGGGGGCAAGGCGGGGCTCACATCGGGCATGTAGGGAACGGGGCAGTGGGGCTTGGGGAGGACGACGACGATGACGTGCGTAGGAGGGAGGCAGACCGGTGAGGTGGAGGAGGCAGTCCGGCGAGGGAGCTCCGGCGTCAGGCACGACGGGCGCAGCGCCTCGATCCAGCGAGGGAGGGGATGAGGACGAGCGACGATGGTGTAGGCGAGTGGCTTGAGGAGAGGAGGAGGCCTCGGCGAGGTTTTCAGGCGGCGGTGGTGCGATGCACAGCGACGAGGCGATGGGGACGGCGTCGAGGGGGTTTCGTCCCCGATCCAGATTTGGATCGGGAGACGGGGAACGTGGGAGCGAGTGGGGGGGGGGAATGGTGCGTTGGGGGTTAGGGTTTGGTCGCCCAGGGGTTATGGGGGAGTGGGGGGCGGCCTGGGTCTGTGGCCGAATGGGCCAGCCTGCTGGGTCGAAACCCAGTGGGGGCCTTTCTCTCTTTCCCTTTTTTTTGTTTGTTTCTGTTTTTTTGTAGGTTCTTTTGTTTTATTTACTTTTAGTTTTATAAAATATACCATTAGCCCCTAAATTAGTATTTATAAACACTCTATTGCCACATTAATTTCTCATACCTAATAAAATAGTTTAATGTTTTAATATTTATAAAATACATCTAATTATTTGTATAAGCCACTGTTTTATTTAGTTTAGTGCTTTTAATTATTTTATAAAAATGTGATCCTCCACCATAATTACCTAAGCATTATTTGCCACCTCTAGAACATTTTAATTTTAATGTTTGAAAACTTTACCATTTGACATGATTTTGAATTTTTTGAATTCGAACGGGATTGAACCATCATGAGATTTACAACAGTAAGATTGGTGACGTGGCATCATTAGCAGAGGTTACTGTAGCTTGATTATCCGGGCGTCACAATTCTCCTCCACTACAAGAAATCTCGTCCCGAGATTTAAGAGGGGAGTAGGGGGAAGTTTTGGTTACGAAATTCTAACATGTCTTCTCGGTCTTGGTTGCCCTTCTTGAAGAGGTTGATCCATAGCGTTGATGTCTTCATTTCTCTACATCCATGCATCATGAGGAAGCTGTCGTCCTTCCTTTGGGAACTCCATCGTACTTACAGAGGAGTAAAGGATGGGTATACAGGAAGAATGGAATTCTACATGGTTGCTTATTCGGTAGAAAATCATTAGGGAACGTGGCGAAAAGTAACTCTCGAATTGAAATTTACGAAAATATCGAGAGCAAGGTAAGGAGGTAACATGGGAAGTTTCGAGCGGGCATGCAATCGCTTGATGCCTGAAATAGGGTGTGAAATGGGGTTCAAAGCAATGAGAATAAGTATTGTGTCCGATACCAGAATAGATCACTAGGATGGTGGTCCGTGAATTACATACAAGGCCATGCACGAGGAATAACTTTAGAAACAGGGGGTGTACAGGAGAGTCAGGTTTCGATCCTGTGGAACTGTGGGTTATGGGCCCACCATGTGGGTTAAAGTAGGAAGGGCAGTGACGTCTTGCAAGATCATGTAAGCAAGGCATGTCAGAGGATAGCCTGTCAGCTATGTTGGCAACAACATCGATACCAAGGGCGAGGGACGAAGAGAGCCATTTTCCTGCTCGTTGAACGAGGCGGACCAGTAGGAAAAGTTCTCATCCATCGGTGGTTACCAGAATGTCATCAACAAAAGCAACAGGGTCTTTCTGACAGAATTGTGCAGCGAGTTGGTTACATAAGCAGGGAATTGTTACTGCTTAGATCATATTGATCGCAAGAAAGGTTAAAGAAACCAATGGAAAGGAAAATGTGTTTAAACATATATTTCAGGGGTATATCCTTTCCAAGGATAAGCAGAGCATGATATCCATGACAGGATAGTAAGTAGAAACCATTTAGGTAAGGGGAGAGGATTTCATGACATAGCCCAAACAACGGTATTTGGATAATGGACAGAGAAAATTTAGCATTGTTCTTCAAATGCTCTTATTGAAAATCGGAGTACCACAGACATGCTTCAAGGTAGCATTGCCATGGTCTTCAAGCAAAGGTCAGACTCTGGATACACAAAGGGATTCATCATTAAGCCAAGGAGAGGATGAGGAGGTGGCTGATGGACTTAGCGATATTTCAACGGGGTATCCAAAAAGATGGATTTCCACAGTTATGTGAACAAGGGGATAACATTTGTCGGATCAAATGATATAATGATGTATGTTCAAGGAAAACATACACAATTAATCATTGGTTGAACGGTGTACCCAAAATATGGGCTGGGTTGCACAACCAATGTTGGAATGGCGATTGAGCAACCAACACACTAAATTGGAATTATTGTCCATTAACTCTGAAGCAATAGGGTAGCTAGAGATAATAAATTCGCACAACAGAGTTCACTCAACACGGGGACTAAGAATGGTGATGGCGAGATGCACCACTGTACCAAGAATTTTTAAGAGGTGGTGAAATTCTCACCACATTCTTGACATAAAAGATGGTAACATTCCAAAGTAATTAAGAACAACTGCTGGATAGCAAGGAACTCAAGGTATAACACAAAACACAAACAAGTTTGTGTTGGAGGGGAGGCATTAAAGTGGTCGATGACAACACAAATCATCAAGGGCAAGGACGGTATTTCTCATCATGAATTCAATTGATATCCAGGAAGAGCTCAGAATGTTGATGATGATCATGACAGATTCTGTCGAGAGGTTTCCTGGAGATGTAATCGATCGGCGATGACCTCAAGTCAAAGGAATGATGCAACGAAATGATCTTGGGACCATGAGTAGGACACAAACTCGAATTCAAGCTTGTCGTTCAAGGTGGAACGATAAGACAAGGAAGATCGACGTAAGCTTAGCTCGTCACCAAAAGTTGTGCTCTGGGAATAAGGACCAGGTAGCACAGTTAAAATTTAGCACTTTAATGATATAGCCGATCAGGCTAGGAATGACTTGAAGGATTAATAAACTCATAAGCAACGGAGATTACTTAGAGCTATTGAATCGGAGTGCGAAATTGATTCACTTATCAGTGTCCTTGAGTGTCTAACAACTCATAACCCGGGGAAAATTGGAATCGGTGAGAAATAATACTTGAAGAACTCATAAGAAGTAATATGGTCCTGTGCTATTATCGAGATACCACGGGGTAATACTCGAAGCTAGATCATAATAGAGGTTGGACGGGTGCATTGATCTGCAGAGGACAAGTGGTTCAACTTGTCCGAGAAAAGGATCAAAGATGATCAATCATGGTCGGTACCACGGTCGCAAAGGACCAACATAGATACAAGATAAACTTATAACAAGGGGACCATTATTAATAGAAGAAGCTTTCATGATAGATTCCACATCGGGTCCATGGGCATGAACACAAAGTTCAAGGTCGACTCCCACTTCTCCAAAGCAGAACCTTACATTCACTTCTCGTTTTGATAATGGTATTAGTGTTGATAGTTTTAACTGGTGAAATACCAGATGAGTATGGCCCGTGAAATCTTTCGAGCTCACATAGATTAGTTAAGGCATTGGTTCAACCCATCGAGGCGTCTTAGGAACATATACCACAAGTTTTTAGAAGTAATTAACACAAGCTCGAAAGTAGAGCATGGTTCACAAAAGCAGAGGATACAATTTACCAAAGGCATTACGTATTAGGGAAAGAACTTCCAAAGTGATTGAATATGAAGGACGTTGTCGGATAAAATCCAACAAGGTTCTGATGGTCCATAAAGGATCTGATGTGAGTATCGGCTCACAACCAGAGGAAGAATCAATGCAAAGACATTGGATTATAGAAACAACTGAGTAACTTGGAGCTCAATTGCAAAGGAATTATGATTTACAAAGCGAAGGATCAGAAGCAAACGCTCCGATCAAGGATGGATAAGTTCAATATACTTAGGGGCACAATCGACGACAATTTGATTGGCGAGAACCAGCCCACGTTTGAAATGACGTCTGAGCCGGAAGGATGAATTCTAGGATATGACTGAGGATTGAGGGCATTCACATCATATTGGATCAACAGACTTAAAATGATAATGACAAAGGATGCCAATAAGATTACCAGACTTATAGGATTTAATCCCAATGCAAGCAACCAAGAATTTCAAGAGCAATAGGTTGTTGAGGATCTTCAGAAGATCGGACAGTATTTAAGAGTATCTTATGAAGCATACGAACAACTGGGATGAACAGATACTCGATAAGTGCGAGGAATTATCCGTAGGGGGTATTCATGTGGTAAAGAACTGCAAGGCAGTAAACTCAAAGGATTGTCGAAACAGTAGAGAGGATTTTGAGGTATCTGGTAATAACAAGATCAACGGGGAATCATTGAATGAATGGCAAGTGTACGTGGTTATCCATAGGGATTATCGATGGAAGGGAATCGCAAAATCGATGGCACAAAGTCTCAGGAGAACATCGGAGAGTATTGTCAAAATCTTTTGTTGAAGTAGTCGATCATATGTAATGAAGGGGCTCTCCGGCAGGAAGTGTAACGAGAACCTAAAGTTAGATTTTAGCAAAATCATTTAACCCGGATAGAAGAGAGATCAGAGTTCCAGAGTATAGACGAGGAACAAAAGATCCTAATACCACCCAATGGCGACGTGGGCCCATGGGCCGCACAGCCATGTTAGTAAAACAGTTTTCATCGACTAGACTCAACTTCGGCCAAGGAGTGTGGAAGAGGGATTCCTACAGGCAGTCGGCTCTGATACCAACTTGTGACGCCCCCGATTCAATCGTACACTAATCATGCACGCAAATGTGTACGATCAAGATCAGGGACTCACGGGAAGATATCACAACACAACTCTAAAAACATAAATAAGTCATACAAGCATCATAATACAAGCCAGGGGCCTCGAGGGCTCGAATACAAGTGCTCGATCATAGACGAGTCAGCGGAAGCAACAATATCTGAGTACAGACATAAGTAAACAAGTAGCCATAGATGGCTAACACAAACTGGGATACAGATCGAAAGAGGCGCAGGCCTCCTGCCTGGGATCCTCCTAACTACTCCTGGTCGTCATCAGCGGGCTGCACGTAGTAGTAGGCACCTCCGGTGTAGTAGGAGTCGTTGTCGACGGTGGCGTCTGGATCCTGGGCTCCAACATCTGGTTGCGACAACCAGGTAGAAGGGATAGGGGGAAAAGAGGGAGAAAGCAACCGTGAGTACTCATCCAAAGTACTCGCAAGCAAGGAGCTACACTACATATGCATGGGTACATGCGTAAGGAGGCCATATCAGTGGACTGAACTGCAGAATGCCAGAATAAGAGGGGGATAGCTATTCCTATTGAAGACTACGCTTCTGGCAGCCTCCGTCTTGCAGCATGTAGAAGAGAGTAGATTGAAGTCCTCCAAGTAGCATCTCCAAGTAGCATCTCCAATACGCGGTGCTAGGTATGTCCTAACGCGGTATTATGTGATCCCGGTGAAAGGGGGAAACATCCGGGAAAGTATTCCCGGTGTTTCGCGTTTTCGGACAGATGAACTAGAGGGGAAAAGTTGCGTGTTTGCTATGCTAGGGATGTGTGGCTGACAAACGGGTTGCGTGCCCGGATTCGTCTCGTCGTTCTGAGCAACTTTCATGTAGAAAGTATTTTAATCCGAGTTACGGATTAAAAGATATGATTTCTGAAGATTTTATTAATTTCTGGTATTTAATTAATTATTTAAATTAATTCGAAAATGAATTAATGACATCAGCATGATGTCATGCTGACGTCAGTAGTCAGCAGAGTTGACTGGGTCAAACTGACACGTGGGTCCAGTGGGACCCACCTGTCATACTCTATTTAGGTTAATTGGGCCTTAGTTAAACTAAGTACTATTTAATTAAACTAACTGGTTAATTAGCTTAATTAAACATGATTAATTAACTTAATTAATTCACTTATTGATTAATTAATTCATGTAATTATTATTTATTTATTTAATTATCTATTTTTAATTCTTTTTTTAAATAAAGTTCTGGGGCATGGGCCCCACATGTCTGTGGCCCCAAGGGCCTAACGGGCACAGGGCGGTGCGAGCGCGGGCACCGCCCGAACGGGCGTGGGCGCTGGGTGCCCGAGACGGTCCAGGCGCGGCCCGCTGCACGGTGGGACTGGTAGCGCGCCGGTGAGGTTTGGCCGGGGCGCCACCGGCCGGAGCAGTGCGGGCGGGGGCACTGGCCAAAGGTGGCGGCGGCGGTGAGCGCAGCAGCACGCGGGAGGCCGCGCGGGGCAGTGGGCGAGGCCGACGCGAGATGCGGGCACGGGGGAGCAGGGCGCGGGGGCCGGGGTGCCGGAGTTGGCCGCGGGTGTAGCGGCGTCGCCGGCGCAGGGGGGATTCGGTGGCCGCATCGGAGGCAGCAGGGGGGCTGGGGGGCACGGCGCGGTGAGCGCGCGTCGGACGCAGCCGGAGCACGTCAACCGGGGGCGAGATCGGCGGGGACCTCGGCGACGAGCGCGAGCGCGCGAGGGAGAGGGAGGGAGCAAGGCGGGGCTCACATCGGGCATGTAGGGAACGGGGCAGTGGGGCTTGGGGAGGACGACGACGATGACGTGCGTAGGAGGGAGGCAGATCGGTGAGGTGGAGGAGGCAGTCCGGCGAGGGAGCTCCGGCGTCAGGCACGACGGGCGCAGCGCCTCGATCCAGCGAGGGAGGGGATGAGGACGAGCGACGATGGTGTAGGCGAGTGGCTTGAGGAGAGGAGGAGGCCTCGGCGAGGTTTTCAGGCGGCGGTGGTGCGATGCACAGCGACGAGGCGATGGGGACGGCGTCGAGGGGGTTTCGTCCCCGATCCAGATTTGGATCGGGAGACGGGGAACGTGGGAGCGAGTGGGGGGGGGGGGGAATGGTGCGTTGGGGGTTAGGGTTTGGTCGCCCAGGGGTTATGGGGGAGTGGGGGGCGGCCTGGGTCTGTGGCCGAATGGGCCAGCCTGCTGGGTCGAAACCCAATGGGGGCCTTTCTCTCTTTCCCTTTTTTTTGTTTGTTTCTGTTTTTTTGTAGTTTCTTTTGTTTTATTTACTTTTAGTTTTATAAAATATACCATTAGCCCCTAAATTAGTATTTATAAACACTCTATTGCCACATTAATTTCTCATACCTAATAAAATAGTTTAATGTTTTAATATTTATAAAATACATCTAATTATTTGTATAAGCCACTGTTTTATTTAGTTTAGTGCTTTTAATTATTTTATAAAAATGTGATCCTCCACCATAATTACCTAAGCATTATTTGCCACCTCTAGAACATTTTAATTTTAATGTTTGAAAACTTTACCGTTTGACATGATTTTGAATTTTTTGAATTCGAACGGGATTGAACCATCATGAGATTTACAACAGTAAGATTGGTGACGTGGCATCATTAGCAGAGGTTACTGTAGCTTGATTATCCGGGCGTCACAAGAACACACATATATTCATGAAAACATAATAGGCTCAGATCTGAAATCATGGCACTCGGGCCCTAGTGACAAGCATTAAGCATAGCAAAGTCATAGCAACATCAATCTCAGAACATAGTGGATACTAGGGATCAAACCCTAACAAAACTAACTTGATTACATGGTACATCTCATCCAACCCATCACCGTCCAGCAAGACTAGAATGGAATTACTCACGCACGGCGGTGAGCATCATGAAATTGGTGACGGAGGATGGTTGATGATGACGACGGCGACGAATCCCCCTCTCCGGAGCCCCGAACGGACTCCAGATCAACCCTCCCGAGAGAGATTAGGGCTTGGCGGCGGCTCCATCTCGTAAAACGCGATGAATTTTTCTCTCTGATTTTTTTCTCCGCGGGACGGAATATATGGAGTTGGAGTTGAGGTCGGTGGAGCTCCAGGGGCCCCACGAGATAGCGGGGCGCGCCCTGGGGGGGCACGCCCCCTGTCTCGTGGACAGGCCCTAGGCCCCCTGACGTATTTCTTTCGCCCAGAAATTCTTATTAATTCCAAAAGGTGCCTTCGCGGATTTTCAGGACATTCCGAGAACTTCTCTTTTCTACACATAAAACAACATCATGGCAGTTCTGCTGAAAACAGCGTTAGTCCGGGTTAGTTTCATTCAAATCATGCAAGTTAGAGTTCAAAACAAGGGCAAAAGTGTTTGGAAAAGTAGATATATTGGAGACGTATCAACATCCAAGTCATCGTCTTTCTCCTTAGGTGCATTGATCAGATTAGCCCATTCTTCAATTGATGATTGGTACCTAGTACCTACAGACATCCATACTATCCTGCCATCTGAATAGAAGTGTGATGTGGAGTGGAATTGCATTATTAGCCCATCATTCCACTTTGTGAGCTTCTGCCCAACAAAGTTTGCCACTCCACAAGCACTGAAGCTTTCATACACACCAGGATAGTGTTCTTCATTCTCCTTGATGTACTTCTAGTCCACCCACCTCATGTCACACACTATTGGCTTCTTGTCCAGCAACACTGTCTCATAGAAATCCTATTGTTCCTTTGTATGGAACCTGTAGTCCACAACAGTTCTCCTCCTGACTGCATAAGGATCAGTCAACCTCCATTGTCTGAGTCCTGCATCCTTTCTCAGCTTCATGTTCTCAGCTACAGGATGAGCATCATTATGATCTGGAATTTTTGGCTTCAGTTTTCTCAAGACATGCTCTTCCTCATCTTCCTCCTCAGCAACAGTTTCAGGCACTGGGGCCTTGTTCTTCTCAGCGGCTGATATGTTCCTGGTATTCCTCTTAGGTGCAGTCTTGGGCTTGGAAGTAGCTTTGGGTGCTTCTTTAGGTTTTGATGAAGCAGCCCCTGACCTGATACCATCACCCATAAGCTTCTGAGCTTTGGGTGCTGGTGCAGCAACCTCTTCTTCTTCTTCCTCTTCCATCATGGAAGGCTTTCCAACAACCCTGGCCATGGTCTTCTTGACCCTTTCCTTCCTCTTCTTTCCTTCTGCAACAGCCTCTTTGGGTTCAGATTCCAAAGGTATTTGAGTGGAGGCTCTGGCTTTAGACATGGGAATTCTCTTTGCAGGTGCTTTGGTCTTCATACCAGGCTTAGTGGTTGCAGCTGAGCCATATTCTTTCTTGAGCACCTTCTTCTTGGAAGTGGCCTCATCCTCAATAGCCACATAGTCTTCATCCTCAGATTCTGAGGTCTTCTTGTTTCTGGCCCTGGTGGCAGCTTTGGGTAAGTTGCTTGGGGTGCTCCTACTGCCATCATAGCTGCTAGAAGGACTAGTGCCCTCACTCACTTGAACCTGCTCCTCTTCCCTGTTCTGGCTATCATTCTGATCAGACATTTTGCAAACACTGACTGCAGACCCTGTGAATAGATATAGACGAGATAGAGTGGATGAACATCACAAAATACAGAGGTTTTTGCAAAAGAATGAGTCAAAAACTTAGTTTTAGTTTTCCACAGAAAGCATTTCGGATCTACCGATTTGTAAACTCGGTGATACCGAAGCAGCTTTTGGAACCTAAACTAGTGAACTCGGTCAGACCGAGTCACAGTTCGGTGGCACCGAGACTGCTAGGGTTTCAAAAAGTCCTGAACTCGGTCACACCAATTTGCAATTCTCGGTCAGACCGAGAATCACATGTGCAATGGCCTTAGCCGAATCGGTGGAACCGAGTTCTACAACTCGGTGGGTCCGAGATGGTTTCGACAGAATTCTAACCCTAAATTTCAGTTCATCTCTAATCTACGGAGTGTTTTGACTAGATAAGATAGTTTGAATCGTGGCAAGATTCATGGCGAACACAATGTGCTAGGAATCAGATAGGGATAGCATAGTGATCGAGTCCATACCCTAGTTTGGCGATGAACTTGCTACGGCGGCAATGGCGGGGATGATTCCCCTTGACGGCGGCGGAGACCAGCGGCAGGAGGCAACTGGCGACAAGGAGGACGATCCAGAGACCCTGGAGCCAGAGCGGGCTAAGCGCGGGCGAAAGAGTTCGGAGAAAATTTCCAAAGTTTTGCCCGTGGGTATATATAGCCCGACCCTGTCGGTGTGACCGAGTGGAACAACTCGGTGGCACCGAGATTCATAACTGCTAATAGTTACAGCAACTCGGTGTGACCGAAAAGTTCAAATCGGTTGCACCGAGATTGAAAACCTAGATCAACTTAGTGATCTCGGTATGACCGAAATGGAAGAATCGGTCAGACCGAAACGCACAAAGAAGTTTTGGAAGTTTAAGTCTATGACGAATCGGGGACTCCGAGTGCTCCTCACACAGAGTGGTTCAGATCTGACTTGATCAAATTTTGTGATGTAGCATGAATAGAGTTTGAGACAAGAAAATCATAGATAGCTAGAGAAGGTTCTTAGGCATTCTTGTCCATCCACTTGGCAAAAGAGAAACAAACCAATCAATCAAAACAACAAGTGGATGTCCTCGAATGAGTAAAATATGCAACCAACATGCTCATACAATAAAATGGCAAATGAAATATGTGGCAAAGCATGCACAACCAATTCTAGCATCTATCTAGCAATTGGTGATGACTAGGTCATCTATATATGAGTATATTGACTTAGGAGTCAAATGAGAACATTTTGATCATAGGTCATACTCATCGTTTAAGCTCAAGTGGGGTTACCACTTTTACATAATGCATTGATGTGTTCACACCATTAGAGTTGCTTTGACTCAATTCTTAGAGTAAAGCTCCCCCTAGATGTGAGATACCCCCTTAGAGGGATGAACTAACCTTGGGTTTTATCGATGATGACTTCATGTAGGTGTTGAAGATGTGAATGCTCAATGTTGATGTAGATCATTTGGAGCAATCCTTTGGAGTGAATTGCACTTTCAATACCTACACGGGTTAGTCCCACAAGGAACAAACAAGGATATCCATAGACATAGAGTGATGCACACACAAGATGATGTCTATGAAAGCATTAGGTTACCTTGTCCCTTGTCTTACCAACAAGAGGGTTTGTGACTCCTTGAACTAGTGCAAGATGTGGAAGTTGATTGCACTTGTTATTGCCAAAATGATATGAGTGAAATATGTTGGCGGAGTCACCCTCAAGAACTCTATAGTTCTTCTTCTTTGGGACCCACATCATCTTGATGGGAATCCTTGGAGTTGTAGTCGTACTTGATGAAGCAGAGCTTGATGTAGCCTTGGGAACCCACTTGCCCAAGGCCTTAGGAGCTTCTTCAAATGCATCAATCTCCTCTTGAAGCTTGTCCTTGCCTTTTTGCTTGTGGTATTGTGGTGGAAGATCATTTTGGGCTTGTGTACCTTTGAAGGAAGTAGGATCATACCTCTCTTGTTGAGGAACAAACTTTGTCTTGGGGTATTGATCTTCTTCCCACTCAACTCCATTGGCATTGAACTTTCGTTCAAAACCAACACCTTGGTTCTTCCGGTGCCTTCCTTCCTTGCATACAATTTCCTCAAATTGCTTAATCCCGGCAAGGCTCTTGTAAACACCTTTCTCTATAATTCCATCAATAAGCTATTTTCTTGCTCAAGTGTAACTTGGCTAAGGGAATAATTAGTGGAATCAAGAGAACTACTAGAAGCAACAACATTGGATTTAGCATGATTATTGTTACTACTAGAGGAAGAATCCTTCTTCTTCTTGTTACTAGACTTGACTTGAGGCATGTAAGTAGATAAGAGTAAATGCTTGGCAATGTAAGAAGAACTTTTCTTATGAAGATCATCATTGATTGCCTTTAAGAACTCATGCTCTTGCTCAAGGTTGAGCTTTTCAAAGCGTAACTTCTCATGAGTCCTTAAAAGTTCTCGATGATCTTATAAGATAGTTTCATGAGCTAACTTAAGAGTGTTTAGTTCTTTAGTTAGAAGCTCAATCTTCTCCTTATCATTGTCATTCGTTTTATCTTGATTAGCATGATTAATTGACGTTTCATCATAGTATTCATCACTAGAGTTGTCAACAAGTAAATCATCATCACCTAACAAGTCATCTTCATCACTATTGAAATCAACATACTCGGGGTGTGTTACCTTTGGGCCTTTAGCCATGAAGCATCTTCCAAGTCCTTCATTTGGTGAATCAAATATGTCATAGTAGTTAGTTGACACAAGTGCTAGACCGGCAACACCTTCATCTTGAGTATATTCGGAGTCGGAGTGATAGATTCTCTCGGAGTGATTGTCGGAGTCGGAGCCGGATACCCATTCACCAACATGAGCTTGATGTCTTCGTTCTGTGTACCTCCTTGATGACTTGTCCTTCCTTTCCGAATCCTTGCTTCTCTGGGATGTTCTTCGTTCATAACGATCATCTCTGCTCCTCCTCTCTCTTGGTGGTGATTCTTCTCTTCTACTTCTCCTTTTAGGTGATTCTTCTCTTCTTTTGTAGGGTGTCGTACACTCATTGGAATAGTGTCCGGGTCTTCCACAATTGTAGCAATTACGCTCTCGACTAGAAGATCTTTTGTCAATGTAGGACCTTGACTTGGAGATTTTCTCTTTGCTTCTACTCTTGTAGAACTTGTTGAAGTTCTTCACCATTAAGATCAATTATTTATTGAAGGTTTGTTTCTCACTTGATGATGTGGGGGCTTCACATGAGGCTTTGTATGCACCACTTGACTTGTTGTGAAGTTCCTCCTTATCCTTGAGTGACATCTCGTGAGCAACAATTCTTCTAATGACCTCCACTGGCTTGAGATCTTTGTAATTGGGCATCATTTGGATCAATGTGCACATGGTATCTTATTTTCCGTCCAAAGCTCTTAGGATCTTCTTGATGATGAATTTGTCAGTCATCCCTTCACTTCCTAAACCGGCAATCTCATTTGTGATAAGAGCAAGCCTAGAGTACATTTCAGCGACACCTTCACCATCCTTCATTTTGAACTTGTCAAGTTGACTTTGAAGCACATCCAACTTGGATTCCTTGACGGAGTCGGTACCTTCATGAATATCAATCAAAGTATCCCAAATTTCCTTTGCATTCTCAAGACGGCTGATTTTGCTGAATTCTTCGGGGCACAATCTGTTGAAGAGGATATCGCAAGCTTGAGCGTTGTATTGCAGCATCTTCAACTCTTCGCGCTAGCTTTACAGTTCAGTTATCTCCCATCAAAGAATTCACCTTGCAAGCTGTAACACCCCGGTGTAATGATGCTACAGTAACCCCTGGGGTTAAGTTAATCTTTTTGCTAAACATGTGCCTGACAATTATTGTCTCATGTTCTTTCACATTCCAGTTGAATTCAAATTCAAATTTTGTTTGAAATTCAAAATGCTCAGACATGAAAACAAAAATGTTCATCATGTGCAGAATAATCCACAACTAATTTTGGTGGTGAACCAACATTTTTGCAAAAAGGTTTGAGTGGCCTAAGCTACTTCAAACAGTGGCCTAAGAAATAAATTAAATGCCTTTTTAATTTATGAAAATGGCAAACTATTTCTAAAGCCTCACAATCTTTTTTCTGGCAGTGCCTAATAATTCTTTGAGATTGTTTTGGCCAGTGGCATAATTTTGCAAAGTCAATTGTGGCAAAAAGAAAATGCAAAAGCTGCTGGAAAAGAAAAACAAAAAAAAAGGAAAAGCCCCCCCCCCCTCAACTGGGCCGACTGGCCAGCTGGCTACCGTGCCCCCCTATGAGCCTCGGCCCACCTCAACCAGCCGGCCCAGCTCCCCGCATCGCTCTCCCCTCCCTCCTGTTCCCCCGGTGCGCACCGCTACAGGGGCGCGTCGCTGCCCGACCACCTCACCGGCAACGCCGCGGGTGGATAAGGGCCCCTCCCCTCGACGCCTCGACCTCCTCCCCACCTACCTCCACCCACTCCCCTGCTCGCCCTCTCCGCTCTCTCCCTCACTCTCTAGATCCCCTCCCCACCTCAACCGAGCGCCGCCGTCGCCATGGCTGTGCCGTACCCGCGGCCACCGCCTACCCCGCGCCTCGCCAGAAGGTCCAGGAGGCTCGCCGTCGACGCCTCCTTCGACTACCTCACCGGAACGAGGCGGGGAAGCCCCATCAGCGTCGCCATCATCCTGTCTTCCCCAACGGTCCCCGCCACCACTCGTCAGCGATTCGTCGCCCCCAGCACCGGCCCGACCTCCCTCGAGCCCCCTGCCACCCCCCTACAGCTCCCGGTGAGCCACCACGTCTCTCCCCTCGCTCCCCCGCACGGATCCATCACCGTAGCCTCCGCGCCATTTTTTGCCCGAACGGAGCTCCGCCACCGTGGCTGCTGCTATCGCCACAGGCGTTGTCGAGCTCGGCTGAGCTCGCAGTTGTGCCCGCCGTAACCGTAGGATTCGAATGTGCCACTCGCTCCCCTCCCGTTGCTCCTTAGCCACGTCCTCGACATCGCCTGTTTTCCGGCCGCCGCCTTTGCTCGTCGCCACCGTCTCCACGGGCCACTTCAGGTCGTGCCACCGCCACCAAACGATGCGGAGTTGAACGCCCGTTCCAATGCACCCAACCGCGCGCAAAACGAGCCACCACAGCGCGTTTCCGAGCTCGCCGGAGCTCACCGCTGCGTTACGGGCTCGCCGGAGTAACTCCGGCGGCCGGTGCTGATGTGGCGCCTATGTGGCAACCCCCTGGGTCACTGGCAGCTGGGCCCGGCGGTCCCAGTTGACCAGGTCAACGACTGACTGGGCAGCTCCAGTCACTGACTGGTGGGCCCCAGTTGACTGGTCAACTGGTCAGCCGACCGCTGACGTTATGCTTACGTCATGCTGACGTCATTTTATCCTTTCTGTTAATTTAAAAAAATCTAGAAAATGGTTTAATCTTTAAAAATTCATAGAAAATAAACCGTAACTCGGATGAAAATGTTTTCTATATGAAAGTTGCTCAGAAAAATCCAACGAATCCGAATATGCGGTCCGTTCATCTGTCACATGCCCCTAGCATGCTGAACATGGAACTTTCCCCCTCCGGTCATCTGTCTGACACAGGTCCGGAACCAGGAAAACATTCCCGGTTGAATTCCCCCTTCACCTATATCGTGTAGCCATACGTTAGGTCACTCCCGGCACAACATATTGCCACGTTATGCTTTGTGATGCTTTGTCTGCTTTATATTTACTGTTTCTCCCCCCTCTTCTCTCCGATAGACCCCGAGACCGATGCCGCCCCTGTGATCGACTACGTCGACGATGACCCCTCCTTGCCAGAGCAACCAGGCAAGCCCCCCCCTTGGATCATTCCGATATCGCCCATTCCATTCTCTCATGCTTGCATTAGATTTTGCTATTGTTATTGTTTGCTCCTATTCTGATGCATAGCCTCCTTTTGTAACCTGCTTATTGTTACCTTACCGGCTTATCCTAAACTGCTTAGTATAGGTTGGTTAGTGATCCATCAGTGACCCCCACCTTGTCCTTGTTGCCCCTGCTTCATCATTGAAGACCCGATCAACGGGATCGAAGACCAGGCCCCGGCACCGCACGTCACTTTCCCCTTAGTTGCTCGACACTACTGGGATACTATCGAGTGCCGAGGGTGAGACCTCTACAACACTTCTGATGTTAACCCTGTAGTGTAGCTATTCGGTCGTGGTCATCGAGGGTGATTTCCTCTTTAACCACTTCCGATACGACTCTGTCGTGCAACCCCTCAAGTGTGAACCTCGAGGGTGATTCCTCTACGTTCACCTTGATGATTACATTGAGTGGAACCCACCGAGGGTGATTCCTTGGGTTTTCCTCTTGATGTTTGGACACACGGATACTTGGACTTTACAAGTGTTACTTGGAAAGTGATGTGGAGACGGGTTGACCTGGAAGGTGCCCGTGAGATAATTACGAAGCGTGGCTGGGCATTCTTAGCCCTTGCCGCAAGTCCTCGAGACGGGGCAACGGGGTCACCTCTTTCGTGAGTCTCTGCTTGTTACCGCGCGTTCCTAATCCACTACGATTTGGATATTTGATCCGAGGGGCCTCTGGCCTGATAGCACTAACCATCACGTGGGCATAGTATGGGCGTTCTGCGTCGTATACATCAGCCAAAGCTTAATAGACGTCAGCGACTGAGTGGCGCGCGCCGGGTTGGACTGCGCAAGCGCCTGCCTTGTTGAAGGAGGTAGCTAGGTCTGCTCACCGGCCGCGTACGCAACGTGCATGAGTTTCCGGGGAGATGGCCCATGACCCCTGGGGGCATAGGTTTAGTCCGGCGTGCTGACCTCTCTGTTAAGTCTAGGTCGGGTTGCGGCGTATTGTTTGGCCAAGGCCGGGCATGACCCAGGAAAGTGTGTTCGGCCAGAGTTAATCGAGCGTGGTGGGTAAGTTGGTGCACCCCTGCAGGGAAGAAAACATCTATCGATAGCCTGTCCTACGGTAACGGACACTTGGAGTTGTATCCCGTTCGATACAACTAGAACTGGATACTTGTGATGAGAACTGGATGGTGATGAGGATTCGATTGTGATGATAACTGGATAGTATGGCTCTGGGATTGCTTTCTCGCAGGGAGTCGAGAAAGGATCTCTGGCCGAGGTTGATAACACTACTACCGCTTTACTTTATGCTACTCTACTCCCTCCTGTTGCTGCAAGATGGTGGGTTCGAGAAGATGCTAGTCTTCGATAGGACTAGGCCTTCTCCCTATTCTGGCATTTCTGCAGCCCAGTCCACATATACAGCCTTCCGTTGATAATGTTGCATATGTAGTGTAGATCCTTGCTTGCGAGTACTTTGGATGAGTACTCACGGTTGCTTTGCTCCCCCTTTTCCCCTTTCTTCCTTCTTTCTGGTTGTTGCAACCAGATGGTGGAGTCCAGGAGCCAGATGCCACCTTTGACGACTGCTGCTACCCCGAGGGTGCCTACTACCATGTGTCGGACGCCGACGACCAAGAGTAGTTAGGAGGCTCCCAGGCAGGAGGCCTTGCCTTTTCGATCGTTGTTGTTTTGTGCTAGCCTTCTTAAGGCAAACTTGTCTAACTCATGTCTGTACTCAGATATTGTTGCTTCCGCTGACTCTTGTGTTTTCGAGCTTATGTATTCGAGCCCCCGAGGCCCCTGGCTTGTAATATAAAGCTTGTATTATTTTATTTTGTGTCTAGAGTTGTGTTGTGATATCTTCCCGTGAGTCCTTGATCTTGATCGTACACATTTGCGTGTATGATTAGTGTATGATTGAATCGAGGGCGTTACACAAGCTAATACACACAATAGCACAAACGGCGGGGTTATGTCCAAGAATATGCATTTTCATCTTATGCTTCCAACTAGCAAAATTAGTACCATCAAAGTAAGGACCTCTATGGTGATAATTTCCCTCGCTAGACACCATACTCTCCTAGGTTGTGAAACCAAGGGTATGACCACAAAAAGCTATGGAAATCAAAGCAAATGGAGACCAAAGCTCTAATACCACTTGTAGGATTGAAAGTATGTCTAGAGGGGGGGTGATTAGACTACTTGACCAAATAAAAACTTATCCTTTTCCCAATTTTAGTCTTTGGCAGATTTTAGCTATCTTAGCACAAGTCAAGCAATCTTAACACAATTCAAGAAAGCATGCAAAGAGTATATGAGCAGCGGAAAGTAAAGCATGCAAATTACAAGAATGTAAACGGAAGGGTTTGGAGAATTCAAACGCAATTGGAGACACGAATGTTTTTGTTGTGGTTCCGATAGGTGGTGCTACCGTACATCCACATTGATGGAGACTTCAACCCACGAAGGGTAATGGTTGCGCAAGTCCACGGAGGGCTCCACCCACGAAGGGTCCACGAAGAAGCAACCTTGTCTATCCCACCATGGCCGACGCCCACGAAGGACTTGCCTCACTAGCGGTAGATCTTCACGAAGTAGGCGATCTCCTTGCCCTTACAAACTCCTTGGTTCAACTCCACAATCTTGTCGGAGGCTCCCAAGTGACACCTAGCCAATCTAGGAGACACCACTCTCCAAGAAGTAACAAATGGTGTGTTGATGATGAACTCCTTGCTCTTGTGCTTCAAATGATAGTCTCCCCAACACTCAACTCTCTCTCACAGGATTTGGATTTGGTGGAAAGAATATTTGAGTGGAAAGCAACTTGGGGAAGGCTAGAGATCAAGATTCATATGGTAGGAATGGAATATCTTGGCCTCAACACAAGTGTAGGTGGTTCTCTCTCAGAAAATGCAAGTTGGAAGTGTAGGTTCGTTCTAATGGCTCTCTCCACGAATGAAGAGGAGGTGGAGGGGTATATATATAGCCTCCACACAAAATCTACCCGTTACACACAACTTGCCAAACTCAGTGGGACCGAATTGGTAAACTCGGTCAGACCGATTTAGCAAATCTAGTGACTGTTAGGATTTTCGGTGGGACCGACATGCAACTCGGTAGTACCGATATGATTAGGGTTAGGGAAGAACGTAATCTCGGTGAGACCAATTACACAAACTCGGTGGGACCGATTTTGGTAATAAGCTGACCAGAGAGTTGGTCATGTAAACTCGGTGGGACCGGTTCGCTCATTTCGATGGGACCGAAATGTTACGAAAAGGAAACAGGGAGTTTACATTGCAATCTCGGTGGGACCGATCGCTCATCTCGGTGGTACCGAAACATTACGAAGGGAAACAGAGAGATTACAATCCCATCTCGGTGAGACCGAGATCCCTATCGGTGAGACCGATTTGCCTAGGGTTTGTGGCAGTGGCTATGACATCTAAACTCGGTGGCACCGGATAGAAAGAATCGGTGGGGCCGAGTTTGACTTTTGGTTTAGGTCGTAAGTGGATGTGGGAAAGTAGTTGAGGGTTTTGGAGCATATCACTAAGCACTATGAAGCAAGAACCTCATTAAGCAACACCTCATCCCTCCTTGATACTATTGGCTTTTCCTATAGAATCAATGTGATCTTGAATCACTAAAATATAAAATTTAGAGTCTTGAGCTTTGAGCTTGAGCCAATCCTTTTATCCTTAGCATTTTGAGGGGTCCACTTTTCTCATCCATGCCATGCCATTCATTTATCTTTTCTTGAAATATTTATCTTGGAATAATGTTAGCTCAATGAGCTATATGTTTTTAGGAATTACCAAAGCCACCTAGGGATAGTTGCACTTTCAGCCTCCCAACTAGCGCTATCGTTTAATGCCCCTAGCTAGGCATAAAAGAGAAGATAGATCTAAGTAGTGCCATCTTTGGCACTCAATTCATAAGTAGCTCGCATGATAGATTCATAAGGTAATTTGACTTTATTTCTTGGAAAGTGCTCCATGCCTTTCTTTAATGGAAATTGGAATCTAATATTCCCTTCCTTCATATCAATAATCGCACCAATAGTTCTAAGGAAAGGTCTACCAAGAATAATAGGGCAAGGAAGATTGCAATCTATATCAAGAACGATAAAATCTACGGGCACCGATTTTCTATTTGCAACAATGAGAACATCATTGATCCTTCCCATTGGCTTTTTAATGGTGGAATCCGCAAGGTGCAATTTTAAAGAGCAATCATCAAGATCATGGAAACCTAGAATATCACATAAAGTTTTCGGAATCGTGGAAACACTAGCACCCAAATCACACAAAGAAAAACACTCATGACCTTTAATTCTAATCTTTATAGTAGGTTCCCACTCATCATTAAGTTTTGTAGGTATAGAAACTTCCAATTGAAGTTTTTCATCATAAGATTGCTAATACGTCTCCATCGTATCTATAATTTTTGATTGTTCCATGCCAATATTCTACAACTTTCATATACTTTTGGCAACTTTTTATACTATTTTTTGGGACTAACATATTGATCCAGTGCCCAGTGCCAGTTCATGTCTGTTGCATGTTTTTTGTTTGCAGAAACCCAATATCAAACGGAGTCCAAACGGGATAAAAACAGACGCAGAATTATTTTGGAATATTTGTGATTTTTGGGAAGTAAAATCAACGCGAGACGGTGCCCGAGGGGGCCAGGAGATAGGGGGCGCGCCTTAGGGAGGCAGGCGCGCCCTGGACTCTCCTAGGGCCCCCGTAAGGCGGTTGATGCTCTTAATTTGCCGCAAGAAAGCTAATTTTATGAGAAAGATCTGGGCGAAAGATTAACCCCAATCGGAGTTACGGATCTCCGGATATAAAAGAAACGGTGAAGGGGCAGAACCTGAGAACGCAGAAACAGAGAGATACATCCAATCTCGGAGGGGATATCGCCCCTCCCAAGCCATGTGAGCCAAGGACCAGAGGGGAAACCCTTCTCCCATCTAAGGAGAAGGTCAAGGAAGAAGAAGAAGAAGGGGGGCTCTCTCCCCCTTGCTTCCGGTGGCGTCGGAGCGCTACCGGGGGCCATCATCATCACCATGATCTTCACCAACATCTCCATCATCTTCACCAACATCTCCATCACCTTCCCACATCTATATCTAGCGGTCCACTCTCACGCAACCCGCTGTACCCTCTACTTGAACATTGTGCTTTGTGCTTCATATTATTTTCCAAGGATGTGTTGCCATCCTATGATGTCTGAGTAGATTTTCGTTGTCCTACTGGTGATTGATGAATTGCTATGATTGGTTTGAGTTGCATGTTTTATTATTGGTGTTGTCTTATTGTGCCCTCCATGTTGCGCAAGCGTGAGGGATTCCTGCTGTAGGGTTTGCAATATGTTTATGATTTGGTTGTGGTGGGTGGCGTGAGTGACAGAAGCACAGACCCGAGTAAGTAGGTTGTTTGCGTATGGGATAAAAGGGACTTGATACTTTAATGCTATGGTTGGGTTTTACCTTAATGAATCTTTAGTATTTGCAGATGCTTGCTAGAGTTCCAATAATAAGTGCATATGATCCAAGAAGAGAAAGTATGTTAGCTTATGCCTCTCCCTCAAATAGAATTGCAATAGTGATTATCGGTCTAGTAACATAGTCAATTGCTTAGGGACAATTTCACAACTCCTACCACCACTTTTCCACACTCGCTATATTTACTTTATTGCATCTTTTTCTAAACAGCCCCTATTTTTTATTTACGTGTTCTTTATTATCTTGCAAAGCTATCCTATCACACCTACAAAGTACTTCTAGTTTCATACTTGTTCTAGGTAAAGCGAACGTCAAGCGTGCGTAGAGTCGTATCAGTGGCTGATTTGACTTGAGAGAGTATTTGTTCTACCTTTAGCTCCTCGTTGGGTTTGACACTCTTACTTATCGAAAGAGGCTACAACTATCATGTATACTTGCGGGTTATCAAGACCTTTTTCTGGCGCCGTTGCCGGGGAGTCATAGCGTGGGGTGAATATTCTCGTGTGTGCTTGTTTGCTTTATCACTAAGTAATTTTTATTTGCTGTTCTTAGTTGTTCTCTATCTTTAGTTATGGATATGGAACACGGAATACCAAAAAAATTAGGTGTACTTGCTACTCATGGAGACGGGGTAACTCCTAAAACCCTCAATTCTCATTATGTGAAAGATATTATGTACTACTTTGATAATCTTGAGAATACCCCATTCAACTTTATAATGGGAGACACATTGGATCAACGTTAATACTTTAGGAATTATCACTCGACACAAAAAGGGAAACTATTATGGGATCAATTTATTATGTTGCGCTGGTATGCCCGGGATCTATGCTTGAGATATGATATTACTAGTTGCTCTAGGATGAAGGCTCCACACCTTCCCTTTTCATGCAAATTTAATGATAGTGAAACCTTAGCTTCTTATGCTAATGGTATATATGATTACTATGATGTTGAACAAATAGAAGAATTTGTTGCTTTTAAGGCTGCTTATGAAATTGAATCTTTGTTTGAAAAGTATGAAGCTTTTGATGATGATGGTGTTTATAGGCCTGAAAATCTTGCTATACTTAGATATTGCTATGAAAATTATGAATACAATTACTATATTAATGCATTTATGGAGAAAGTCTCCGCTGTCCAAGAAGAGATTAATATTTTGCAGGAAGCTATGGAAGAAGAAATTGATGAAACTGTGAGCTCATTGGATGAAAAAGATGATGAGGAGAGCGAAGAACAAAGGGAGGAAGAGCGGATTGATCACCCGTGCCCACCTTCTAATGAGAGTAACTCTTCAACTCATACATTGTTTAATTCCCCTTCGTGCTTACCGAAGGATGATTGCTATGATGATTGCTATGATCCCATTGATTCTCTTGAAATATCCCTTTTTGATGATGCTTGCTATGCTTGTGGCCAAGATGCCAATATGAATTATGCTTATGGAGATGAACATGCTATAGTTCCTTATGTTAAACATGAAATTGTTTCTATTGCACCCACGCATGATAGCCCTATTATCTTTTTGAATTCTCCCGACTACACTATATCGGAGAAGTTTGCGCTTAGTAAGGATTATATTGATGGGTTGCCTTTTAGCATTGCACATGATGATTTTGATGAATATAATATGCATGTGCTACATCTCCGCCTCTCTATGTTTCCAATATGATAGAATTGCAAGAAACTACTTATACTATGCATTGGCCTTTACTATGTGTGCATGAATTGTTCTTTTATGACATGCCGATGCATAGGAAGAGAGTTAGACTTCATTGTTGCATGATATATGTTACTTTGTGCTCACTACTTAATTACAAATCATTGTTAATTAAAATTAGCTTTGATATACCTTGGGATCCAGGTGGATTCATTACTTGAGCACTAAGTGCCTAGCTTAATGGCTTTAAAGAAAGCGCTGCCAGGGAGACAACCCGGAAGTTTTAGAGAGTTATTTAGTTCTGTTGAGTTCTTTCATATAGTTTAAAACAAAAAAATAAAGAGGGGAACCCAAAAACTTTTCAAAAAGGAAAGTGAAAGTGAGAGAGACAAGCATTGTTGAAGTGGGAGAGCTCCTTGAACTTTGTTCATGCTCACGGAAACTTTGTGAATCTTAATTACAGAAACTTCTCATCAAAAAATAATTATCCAATTGTACAATTCCATTGTATTATAAAAATAATGTGCCAAGGTTTGCCTTTAGGATGTTTACAATGCTTGAGTGTTTGTATGGTGCAGGACAGAAACTTTGTCTGTAGTGCGCGATTTTACATTTTTAACTGGAACGTCAAATGGTTCTAATTCTTTTTGAACTGTGTTTATATAAAACTTGTTTATTCTTCCTAATTTTGGTAGAATATTTGAGGTAACATAAGTATGGTGAATGTTCAGATTGCTACAGACTGTTCTGTTTTTGACAGATTCTGTTTTTTATGCATAGTTTGCTTGTTTTGATGAATCTATCAATTTATATTAGTGGATTAAGCCATGGAAAATTTATATTACAGTATAAACAATGCAAAAACAAAATTTGAATTGGTTTGAAACAGTAATTAGAGTGGTGATTTGCTTTATTATACTAATGGATCTTACCGAGTTTTCTGTTGAAGTTTTGTGTGGATGAAGTGTCTAAACGAGGAGGTCTCGATATGAGGAAAAGGAAGAGAGGCAAGAGCTCAAGCTTGGGGATGCCCGAGGCACCCTAAGTAAATATTCAGGGATACTCAAGCGTCTAAGCTTGGGGATGCCCCGGAAGGCATCCCCTCTTTCTTCAACAAGTACCGGTATGTTTTCGTATTCGTTTCGTTTATGCATTATGTGCAAGTCTTGGAGCGTCTTTTGCATTTAGTTTTCATTTTTCTTTTATGCACCATGCTGGTATGATATAGTCCTTGGTTGATTTATAGAATTCTCATTGCACTTCACTTAAATCTTTTGAGTGTGGTTTATAGAATGCTTCATGTGCTTCACTTATATCATTTGAAGTTTGGATTGCCTGTTTCTCTTCACATAGAAAACCGCCATTTGTAGAATGCTCTTTTGCTTCACTTATAATTGTTAGAGCGTGGGCATATAATTTGTAGAAAAATTAAACTCTCTTGCTTCACTTATATCTATTTAGAGAGATGACAGGAATTGGTCATTCACATGGTTAGTCATAAAATCCTACATAAACTTGTAGATCGCTGAATATGATATGTTTGATTCCTTGCAATAGTTTTGCGACATAAAGATGGTGATATTAGAGTCATGCTAGTGGGTGGTTGTGGATTGTAGAGACACTTATGTTGAGGTTTGGAAGTCCCGTAGCATGCACGTATGGTAACCTTTGTGTGACAAATTTGAAGCATGGGGTGTTGCTTTGATTGTCTTCCTTATGAGTGGCGGTCGGGGACGAGCGATGGTCTTTTCCTACCAATCTATCCCCCTAGGGGCATGCGTAGTAGTACTTTGCTTCGAGGGCTAATAAACTTTTGCAATAAGTATATGAGTTCTTTATGACTAATGTGAGTCCATGGATTATACGCACTTTTACCTTTCCATCATTGCTAGCCTCTTAGGTACCGTGCATTGCCCTTTCTCACCTTGAGAGTTGGTGCAAACTTTTCCGGTGCATCCAAACCCCGTGATATGATACAGTCTATTACACATAAGCCTCCTTATATCTTCCTCAAAACAGCCACCATACCTACCTATCATGGCATTTCCATAGCCATTCCGAGATATATTGCCATGCAACTTTCATCATCATCATATACATGACTTGAGCATTCATTGTCATATTGCTTTGCATGATCATAAGATAGCTAGCATGATGTTTTCATGGCTTGTCCGTTTTTTGATGTCATTGCTATGCTAGATCATTGCACATCCCGGTACACCGCCGGAAGCATTCATATAGAGTCATATCTTTGTTCTAGTATCGAGTTGTAATATTGAGTTGTAAGTAAATAAAAGTGTGATGATCATCATGATAGAGCATTGCCCCGTGAAATAAAAAGAAAAAAAGAAAAAAAGGAAAAAAAGGAAAGGCCAAAGAAGCCTATATAAAAAAAGGGGGCCAAAGAAGCCCACCGAAAAAAAAGAAAAAAAGAAAAAAAAAGGGGGGCCATGTTACTATCCTTTTTCCACACTTGTGCTTCAAAGTAGCACCATGTTCTTCATATAGAGAGTCTCTTATGTTGTCACTTTCATATACTAGTGGGAATTTTCATTATAGAACTTGGCTTGTATATTCCAACGATGGGCTTCCTCAAATGCCCTAGGTCTTCATGAGCAAGCAAGTTGGATGCATACCCACTTAGTTTTCAGTTTGAGCTTTCATACACTTATAGCTTTTAGTGCATCCGTTGCATGGCAATCCCTAATCCTCGCATTGACATCAATTGATGGACATCTCCATAGCCCGTTGATTAGCCGCGTCGATGTGAGACCTTCTTCCTTTTTTGTCTTCTCCATATAAACCTCCACCATCATATTCTATTCCACCTATAGTTCTATATCCATGGCTTGCCCTCATGTATTGTGTGAGGGTTGAAAAAGCTGAAGCGCGTTAAAAAGTATGAACCAATTGCTCAGCTTGTCATCGGGGTTGTGCATGATGGGAGCATTTTGTGTGACAAAAATGAAGCATGGCCAAACTATATGATTTTGTAGGGATAAGCTTGTTGTGGCCTTGTTGTTTTGAAAAGACATGATTGCTTTATTGGTACGCTCGAAGTATTATTGTTTTTATGTCAAATGATAGACTATTGCTTTGAATCACTCCTGTCTTAATATTCAAGCCATGATTAGACATATGATCAAGATTATGCTAGGTAACATTCCACATCAAAAATTATCTTTTTATCATTTACCTACTCGAGGACGAGCAGGAATTAAGCTTGGGGATGCTGATACGTCTCCGTCGTATCTATAATTTTTGATTGTTCCATGCCAATATTTTACAACTTTCATATACTTTTGGCAACTTTTTATACTATTTTTTGGGACTAACATATTGAACCAGTGCCCAGTGCCAGTTCCTGTCTGTTGCATGTTTTTTGTTTCGCCGAAACCCAATATCAAACGGAGTCCAAACGGGATAAAAATGGACGGAGAATTATTTTGGAATATTTGTGATTTTTCGGAGGTAAAATCAACGCGAGATGGTGCCCGAGGGGGGCAGGAGATAGGGGGCGCGCCCCAGGGAGGCAGGCGCGCCCTTGATTCGCCTGGGCCCCCCGTAAGGCCGTTGACGCTCTTCTTTTGCTGCAAGAATGCTAATTTTATGATAAAGATCTGGGCGAAAGATTCACCCCAATCGGAGTTACGGATCTCCAGATATAAAAGAAACGGTGATGGGGCAGAATCTGAGAACGCAAAAACAGAGCGATAGATCCAATCTCGGAGGGGCTATCGCCCCTTCCAAGCCATGGGAGCCAAGGACCAGAGGGGAAACCCTTCTCCCATTTAGGGAGAAGGTCAAGATAGAAGAAGAAGAAGGGGGCTCTCTCCCCCTTGCTTCCGGTGGCGTCGGAGCGCTGCCGGGGGCCATCATCATCACCACAATCTTCACCAACATCTCCATCATCTTCACCAACATATCCATCACCTTCCCACATCTATATCCAGTGGTCCACTCTCCGACAACCCGTTGTACCCTCTACCTGAACATGGTGCTTTGTGCTTCATATTATTTTCCAATGATGTGTTGCCATCCTATGATGTCTGAGTAGATTTTTGTTGTCCTACCGGTGATTGATGAATTGCTATGATTCGTTTGAGTTGCATGTTTTATTATTGGTGCTGTCCTATTGTGCCCTCCGTGTCGCACAAGCGTAAGGGATTCCTGCTGTAGGGTTTGCAATATGTTTATGATTTTCTTATGGTGGGTGGCGTGAGTGAAAGAAGCACAGACCCGAGTAAGTAGGTTGTTTGCGTATGGGATAAAGGGGACTTGATACTTTAATGCTATGGTTGGGTTTCACCTTAATGAATCTTTGGTATTTTCGGATGCTTGCTAGAGTTCCAATCATAAGTGCATATGATCCAAGTAGAGAAAGTATGTTAGCCTATGCCTCTCCCTCAAATAGAATTGCAATAGTGATTATCAGTCTAGTAACGTAGTCAATTGCTTAGGGACAATTTCACAACTCCTACCACCACTTTTCCACACTCGCTATATTTACTTTATTGCATCTTTATCTAAACAACCCCTACTTTTTATTTATGTGTTCTTTATTATCTTGCAAAGCTATCCTATCACACCTACAAAGTACTTCTAGTTTCATACTTGTTCTAGGTACAGCGAACGTCAAGCGTGCGTAGAGTCGTATCAGTGGCCGATAGGACTTGAGAAAGTATTTGTTCTACCTTTAGCTCCTCGTTCGGTTCGACACTCTTACTTATCGAAAGAGGCTACAACTATCTCGTATACTTGCGGGTTATCAATTGCATCACGGCATCAATGATATGTTTGGTAAAAGCTTTATTTTGACTATAAGCATGGGGAGAATTAACAATGGATTGAAACAAGGAAATACAACCTTCTAAATAACAATTATCATAATCAAATTCCTTGAAATCCGAGGTAGTGGGTTCAATGCCATTTAAAATCATGACCTCTCCAATCCCACTTTTACCAAATTTAGCATCAAGATCTGAAGACTCTGAATTCTTGGGATGCCTTCTAGGTAAAGTTGACTCATCATCAGTCCCATAATTATCAAGATTCATATTGCGAAACAAAGATCTAATAGGAGACGCATCAATAACTTTAAGATCCTCATCACTATTTTCATGGAAACCAGAAGAACACGCCTTTATAAAGCTATCTTTCTTAGCACGCAATCTAGCGGTTCTTTCTTTCCACTCATCAATGGAAATTCTCATTGCTTTGAGAGACTCATTGATACCATGCTTAGCAGGAGAAGATCTAACTTTAAGAGAATCAACATCAAGTGAAAGTCTATCAACGTTCCTAGCAAAATCATCAACTTTGAGCAATTTTTCTTCAAGCAAGGCATTAAAATTCTTTTGAGAAATCATAAATTCTTTCACACTATTCTCAAAATCAGAGGGCATCTTATTAAAATTACCATAAGAATTATTGTAGGAATTTCCATAATTATTAGAGGAATTACTAGGGAACGGTCTAGCATTAAAGTTTCGTCTATAAGCATTGTTTCCAAAACTATTCCTACCAACAAAATTTACATCCATAGATTCATTATTATTCTCAATTAAAGTAGACAAAGACATATCATTGGGATCAAGAGGAGTATTTTTAGTAGCAAATAATTTCATAAGTTCATCCATCTTTCCACTCAAAACATCGATTTCTTCTATAGCATGCACTTTTTTACTAGAAGATCTTTCGGTGTGCCATTGAGAATAATTAGCCATAATATTATCAAGAAGTTTTGTAGCATCTCCTAACGTGATTTCCATAAATGTGCCTCCCGCGGCCGAATCTAAGAGATTTATAGAAGCAAAGTTCAAACCGGCATAAAATTTTCGTATGATCATCCATAAATTCAAACCATGAGTAGGGCAATTGCGAATCATTAATTTCATTCTTTCCCAAGATTGGGCAACATGCTCATGATCAAGTTGTTTAAAATTCATAATATCGTTCCTAAGAGTGATGATCTTAGCAGGAGGAAAATACTTAGAGATAAAAGCATATTTGCACTTGTTCCAAGAATCAATACTATTTTTAGGCAAAGACGAAAACCAAACTTTAGCACGATCTCTAAGTGAAGACGGAAATAACTACAATTTAACAATATCGTTATCCATATCTTTCTTCTTTTGCATATCACACAAAATCTACAAAGTTGTTTATATGAGTAGCGGCATCTTCACTAGGAAGGCCGGCGAATTGATCTTTTATAACAAGATTCAACAAAGCAGTATTGATTTCACAAGACTCAACATCATTAAGAGGAGCAACCGGAGTACTAAGGAAATCATTATTATTGGTATTCGATAAATCACACAATTTGGTATTATCTTGTGCCATGGCAACAAGTAATCCAACACACAAGCAAACAGAAAAAGGCAAGCGGAAAAGAGAGGAGGAGATTAGGAAAGAGAGGGCGAACAAAACGGCAAGGGTGAAGTGGGGGAGAGGAAAACGAGAGGCAAATGGCAAATAATGTAAATGCGAGGGAGATAGGTTTGTGATGGGTACTTGGTATGTCTTGACTTGAGCGAAGACCTCCCCGTCAACGGCGCCAAAAATCCTTCTTGCTACGTCTTGAGCTTGCGTTGGTTTTCCTTGAAGAGGAAAGGGTGATGCAGCAATAGTAGCGTATGTATTTCCCTCAGTTTTTTGAGAACCAAGGTATCAATCCAGTAGGAGGCTCCTCAAAAGTCCCACGCACCTACACAAACAAACAAAGAACTCGCAACCAACGCAATAAAGGGGTTGTCAATCCCTTCACGGCCACTTGCGAAAGTGAGATCTAATAGAGATAGTATGATAAGATAAATATATTTTTGGTATTTTATGATATAGATGCAAAAAGTAAAGATGCAAATAAAAGTTGATTGGAAGCAAATATGATAAGAGATAGACCAGGGGGCCATAGGTTTCACTAGAGGCTTCTCTCAAGATAGCAGAAGTATTACGGTGGGTGAACAAATTACTGTCGAGCAATTGATAGAAAAGCGAATAATTATGAGATTATCTAGGCATGATCATGTATATAGGCATCACGTCCGCAACAAGTAGACCGACTCCTGCCTGCATCTACTACTATTACTCCACACATCGACCAACTCCTTCTTGCATCTAGAGTATTAAGTTCATAAGAACAGAGTAACGCCTTAAGCAAGATGACATGATGTAGAGGGATAAACTCATGCAATATGATATAAACCCCATCTTTTTATCCTCGATGGCAACAATACAATACGTGCCTTGCAACCCTTTCTGTCACTGGGTAAGGAAACTGCAAGATTGAACCCAAAGCTAAGCACTTCTCCCATGGCAAGAAAGATCAATCTAGTAGGCCAAACCAAACTGATAATTCGAAGAGACTTGCAAAGATAACTCAATCATACATAAAAGAATTCAGAGGAGACCCACAATTCATCGGATCTTGACAAACACACCGCAAAAAGAGTTTACATCGAATAGATCTCCACAAGAGAGGGGGAGAACATTGTATTGAGATCCAAAAAGAGAGAAGAATCCATCTAGCTAATAACTATGGACCCGAAGGTCTGTGGTAAACTACTCACAACTCATCGAAGGGGCTATGGTGTTGATGTAGAAGCCCTCCGTGGTCGTTTCCCCCTCCGGCGGAGCGCCGGCGAAGGCTCCAAGATGGGATCTCGCGGATACAAAAGGTTACGGCGGTGGAAATTGTGTTTCGTTGGCTCCCTGGATGTTTTCGGGGTACGTAGGCTTATATAGGAGGAAGAAGTACGTCGGTGGACGCCCGAGGGGCCCACGAGACAGGGGGCGCGCCCTATAGGGGGGGGGGCTACCCTCTCGTGGCTGCCTTGGCTGCTTCTTGACTTGCACTCCAAGTCCTCTGGATCACGTTCGTTCCAAAAATCACGCTCCCGAAGGTTTCATTCCGTTTGGACTCCGTTTGATATTCCTTTTCTTCGAAATACTGAAATAGGCAAAAAAACAACAATACGGGCTGGGCCTTCGGTTAGTAGGTTAGTCCCAAAAATGATATAAATGTGTAAAATAAAGCCCATAAACATCCAAAAGGGGTAATATAATAGCATGGAACAATCAAAAATTATAGATACGTTGGAGACGTATCAGATACCGATGCTTTTCGTGGATTTAGCGCTAAATATGGACTTGACTCTGAGATAGTAGCTTCTTTCTGTGAATCTTTTGCTGCTCACGTTGACCTCCCTAAGGAGAAGTGGTTTAAATATAATCCTCCCACTGAAGTAAAAGTAGTTGCACCTATTATAGTTGAAGAAAAGACTATTACTTATAATGATCCTATTGTTCCTACTACATATGTTGAGAAACCACCTTTTCCTGTTAGAATGAAGGATCATGCTAAAGCTTCAACTGTGGTTCGTAAGAGTAACACTAGAACATATACACCTCCTAAGAAAATTAAAGTTGAACCTAGTATTGCTATGGTTAAAGATCTCTTGGATGATAATATAGATGTGCATGTTATTTACTTCTATGATGAAGTTGCTAATATTGCTAGACCAGATACTAAGATACATAGACCTGTTGTAGGCATGCCTGTTATTTCTGTTAAAATAGGAGATCATTGTTATCATGGCTTATGTGATATGGGTGCTAGTGCTAGTGCAATACCTATTTCCCTATATAATGAAATTATGCATGATATCGCACCCGCTGAAATAGAAGGTATTGATGTTACTATTAAGCTTGACAATAGAGATACTATTTCACCAATTGGGATTGTTAGAGATGTTGAAGTCTTGTCTGGGAAAGTTAAATATCCTACTGTTCTTGGTTCCCCACAAGATAGCTTTTCTCCCATTATATTTGGTAGACCCTTCTTGAATACTGTTAATGCTAGGATTGATTGCAAAAAGGATGTTGTTACGATTGGCTTAGGGGATATGAAACATGAGTTTAATTTTGCTAAATTTCGTAGACAACCCCATGACAAAGAATTGCCTAGTAAGGATGAGATTATTGGTCTTGCTTCTATTGTCGTGCCTCCTACTGATCCGTTAGAAAAATATTTGGTAGACCATGAAAATGATATGTTTATGAATGAAAGAAGGGAAATAGATGAAGTATTCCTTCAACAGGGTCCTATTCTGAAACACAACTTGCATGTTGAAATCCTAGGGGATCCCCCTCCACCCAAGGGTGATCCCGTGTTTGAGCTCAAACCTTTACTTGATAATCTTAAATATGCTTATCTTGATGAAAATAAGATATATCCTGTTATTATTAGTGATAACCTTTTAGAGCAAGAAGAGGAAAGATTATTGAAAACTCTGAAGAAGCACTGTGCTGCTGTTGGATATACTCTGGATGATCTTAAGGGCATTAGTCCGACTCTGTGCCAACACAAAATTAAATTGGATGAAGGTTCCAAACCAGTTAGAGATCATCAACAATGTTTAAACCCAAAGATGAAAGAAGTGGTAAGAAAGGAGATACTAAAGCTCCTTGAGGCAGTTATAATTTATCCCGTTGTTGATAGTGATTGGGTAAGTCCTGTCCATTGCGTCCCTAAGAAGGGAGGTATTACTGTTGTTCCTAATGATAAGGATGAATTGATTCCACAAAGAATTATTACAGGTTGTAGGATGGTAATTGATTTCCATAAATTAAATAAAGCTACTAAGAAAGATCATTACCCTTTACCTTTTATTGATCAAATGCTAGAAAGACTATCCAAACATACACATTTCTGCTTTCTAGATGGTTATTCTGGTTTCTCTCAAATACCTGTGTCAGCGGACGATCAATCAAAAACTACTTTTACTTGCCCTTTCCGTACTTTTGCTTATAGACGTATGCCTTTTGGTTTATGTAATGCACCTGCTACCTTTAAAAGATGTATGATGGCTATATTCTCTGACTTTTGTGAAATGATTTGTGAGGTATTCATGGATGACTTCTCCGTTTATAGATCCTCTTCTGATGATTGCTTGAGCAACCTTGGTCGAGTTTTGCGGAGATGTGAAGACACTAGTCTCATCTTGAATTGGGAAAAGTGTCACTTTATGGTTAATGAAGGCATTGTCTTGGGGCATAAAAATTTTGAAAGAGGTATTGAAGTTGATAAAGCTAAAGTTGATGCTATTGAAAAGATGCCATGTCCCAAGGACATAAAAGGTATAAGAAGTTTCCTTGGTCATGACGGTTTTTATAGGAGGTTCATTAAGGACTTTTCTAAAATCTCTAGGCCTCTGACAAATTTATTGCAAAAAATATTCCTTTTGTGTTTGATGATGTGTGTAGAAGCATTTGAAATACTTAAGAAAGCTTTGATCACAACACCTATTGTTCAGCCACCTGATTGGAACTTACTGTTTGAAATTATGTGCGATGTTAGTGATTATGCTGTAGGTGATGTTCTAGGGCAAAGAGTTGATAAGAAATTAAATGTTATCCAGTATGCTAGCAAAACTCTTGATACTGCCCAGAGAAATTATGCTACTACTGAAAAAGAATTCTTAGCAGTTGTATTTGCTTGTGATAAGTTCAGACCTTATATTGTTGATTCTGAAGTTACTATTCACACTGATCATGCTGCTATTAAATATCTTATGGAAAAGAAAGATGCTAAACCTAGACTTATTAGATGGGTTCTCTTGCTCCAAGAATTGGATTTGCATATTACTGATAGAAAGGGAGCTGAGAACCCCGTTGCACACAACTTGTCTAGGTTAGAGAATGTTCTTGATGACCCACTACCTATTGATGATAGCTTCCCTGATGAACAATTAGCGGTATTAATGCTTCTCGTACTGCTCCATGGTATGCTGATTATGCTAATTACATTGTTGCTAAATTTATACCACCTAGTTTCACATACCAGCAAAAGAATACTATATGATAGTTGAGTATGTGGACTTGCTGAAAAGCTCTATTCTTGACTCTTTCCGATGTTATGATAAATTGCAATTGCTTCAATGACTGGGATTATAGTTTGTTAGTTCTCAATGAAGTTTATGATCCATACTTGACATTGTGAATAGATTGTTACTTGAGCATAAGAAATCATATGACAAAATCTATATATGTTGTTGTTATAAGAATGATCATGATGTCCTCATGTCCGTATTTTATTTTTATCGACACCTCTATCTCTAAACATGTGGACATATTTCTCGATATCGGCTTCCACTTGAGGACAAGCGAAGTCTAAGCTTGGGGGAGTTGATACGTCCATTTTGCATCATGATTTTATATCGATATTTATTGCATTATGGGCTGTTATTACACATTATGTCACGATACTTATGGCTATTCTCTCTTATTTTACAAGGTTTATCATAAAGAGGGAGAATGCCGGCAGCTGGGATTCAGGCTGGAAAAGGAGCAAATATTGGAAACCTATTCTACACAGCTCCAAAATTCCTGAAACTCCAAGAAAGTCATTTTTGGAACTAATAAGAATTATTGAGCAAAGAAAGTACCAAAGGGGGCCCACACCCTGCCCAGGAGGGTGGGGGCACCCCCCTGTCTCATGGGCCCCTTGGTGGCCCTCCGGTGCCCATCTTCTGGTATATGAAGGCTTTTACCCTGGAAAAAATCATAAGCAAGCTTACGGGACGAAACTCCGCCGCCACGAGGCGGAACCTTGGCGGAAACAATCTAGGGCTCCAACGGAGCTGTTCTACCGGGGAAACTTCCCTCCGGGAGGGGGAAATCATCACCATTGTCATCACCAACGATCCTCTCATCGAGAGGGGGTCAATCTCCATCAACATCTTCACCAGCACCATCTCCTCTCAAACCCTAGTTCATCTCTTGTATCTAATCTTGTATCAAAACCACAAATTGGTACTTGTGGGTTGCTAGTAGTGTTGATTACTCCTTGTAGTTGATGCTAATTGGTTTATTTGGTGGAAGATCATATGTTCAGATCCTTAACTCCTCTGATCATGAACATGAATATGCTTTGTGAGTAGTTACGTTTGTTCCTGAGGACATGGGTGAAGTCTTGCTATTAGTTGTCATGTGAATTTGGTATTCGTTCGATATTTTGATGAGATGTATGTTGTCTCTCCTCTAGTGGTGTTATGTGAACGTCGACTACATGACACTTCACCATTATTTGGGCCTAGAGGAAGGCATTGGGAAATAATAAGTAGATGATGGGTTGCTAGAGTGATAGAAGCTTAAACCCTAGTTTATGCGTTGCTTCGTAAGGGGCTGATTTGGATCCACTAGTTTCATGCTATGGTTAGGTTTACCTTAATACTTCTTCTGTAGTTGAGGATGATTGCAATAGTGGTTAATCATAAGTGGGATGCTTGTCCAAGAATGGGCAGTACCCAAGCACCGGTCCACCCACATATCAAATTATCAAAGTACCGAACGCGAATCATATGAGCGTGATGAAAATAGCTTGACGATAATTCCCATGTGTCCTCAGGAGCGCTTTTCTCATTATATGAAATCGTCCAGGCTTGTCCTTTGCTACAAAAAGGATTGGGCCAACTTTCTGTACCTTATTTACTTTCTTTGCTTGTTACTCGTTACAAATTATCTTATCATAAAACTATCTGTTACCTACAATTTCAGTGCTTGCAGAGATTACCTTACTGAAAACCGCTTGTCATTTCCTTCTGCTCCTCGTTGGGTTTGACACTCCTACTTATCGAAAGGACTACGATTGATCCCCTATACTTGTGGGTCATCACATCCTTTCTTTCCTTCATATTTTCAGCCACTGGGTGACTGTCATTATGGTCTGGAATCCTGGACTTGAGATTTGTGAGGACTTGTGTGACGCCCCCGATTCAATCGTACACTAATCATGCACGCAAATGTGTACGATCAAGATCAGGGACTCACGGGAAGATATCACAACACAACTCTACAAATAAAATAAGTCATACAAGCATCATAATACAAGCCAGGGGCCTCGAGGGCTCGAATACAAGTGCTCGATCATAGACGAGTCAGCGGAAGCAACAACATCTGAGTACAGACATAAGTTAAACAAGTTTGCCTTAAGAAGGCTAGCACAAACTGGGATACAGATCGAAAGAGGCACAGGCCTCCTGCCTGGGATCCTCCTAACTACTCCTGGTCATCGTCAGCGGGCTGCACGTAGTAGTAGGCACCTCCGGTGTAGTAGGGGTCGTCGTCGACGGTGGCGTCTGGCTCCTGGACTCCAGCATCTAGTTGCGACAACCAGAAAGAAAGGAAAGGGAGAAAATGGGGGGAGAAAGCAACCGTGAGTACTCATCCAAAGTACTCGCAAGCAAGGAACAACACTACATATGCATGGGTATATGTGTAAGGAGGCCATATCGGTGGACTGAACTGCAGAATGCCAGAATAAAAGGGGGATAGCTAGTCCTATCGAAGACTACGCTTCTGGCAGCCTCCGTCTCGCAGCACGTAGAAGAGAGTAGATTGAAGTCCTCCAAGTAGCATCTCCAAGTAGCATCTTCAAGTAGCATATCCAGGTAGCATCTCCAAGCGCATCTCCAGTCGCATCGCATAGCATAATCCTACCCGGCGATCCCCTCCTCATATCCCTGAGGGAGAGCGACCACCGGTTGTATCTGGCACTTGGAAGGGTGTGTTTTATTAAGTATCCGGTTCTAGTTGTCATAAGGTCAAGGTACAACTCCAAGTCGTCCTGTTACCGAAGATCACGGCTATTCGAATAGATTAACTTCCCTGCAGGGGTGCACCACATAACCCAACACGCTTGATCCCATTTGGCCGGACACACTTTCCTGGGTCATGCCCGGCCTCGGAAGATCAACACGTCGCAGCCCCACCTAGGCAAAACAGAGAGGCCAGCACGCCGGTCTAAACCTAAGCGCGCAGGGGTCTGGGCCCATCGCCCTGAGCACACCTGCACGTTGCGTGGGCGGCCGAAAGCAGACCTAGCCTAGTGGCGTTCCAGTCCAATTCGGCGCGCGCCGCTCCGTCGCTGACGTCTGAAGTGCTTCGGCTGATACCACGATGTCGGGATACCCATAACTACTCCCGCATAGATGGTTAGTGCGTATAGGCTCGTAGCCAACTCAGATCAAATACCAAGATCTCGTTAAGCGTGTTAAGTATCCGCGAACGCCGAACAGGGCCAGGCCCACCTCTCTCCTAGGCGGTCTCAACCTGCCCTGTCGCTCCGCCACAAAAGATCCACACAGAGGGCCGTCGGGACAAAGGTCCTTTCAGCCCCCAATCCGTGAATCACTCGCGGGTACTCTTCGAGCTGACCCGACTTTAATCACCATCTGTATAGTATGTATGTATGTATAGTATATACCCGTGATCACCTCCCGAGTGATCACGGCCCAATAGTATAGCAAGGCAGACTGACAAGAATGTAGGGCCAATGATGATAAACTAGCATCCTATACTAAGCATTTAGGATTGCAGGTAAGGTATCAACAGGTGTAGCAACAATGTCAGGCTATGCATCAGAATAGGATCAACGGAAAGCAGTAACATGCTACACTACTCTAATGCAAGCAGTATAGAGTAGAATAGGCGATATCTGGTGATCAAGGGGGGGGCTTGCCTGGTTGCTCTGGCAAGAAGGAGGGGTCGTCAACTCCGTAGTCGAACTGGGCAGCAGCAGCGTCGGTCTCGTAGTCTACCGGAGAGAAGAGGGGGAAGAAACAATGAATACCAAGTAAACAGATGCATATCGATGCATGACATGTCAAGAAGCGATGCTAGGTGTGCCCTAACGTGGTATGAGGTGGTACTGGTTAAGGGGGGAATCATCCGGGAAAGTATTCCCGGTGTTTCGTGTTTTCGGGCAGAGGAGCCGGAGGGGGAAAGTTGCGAGTTCGATAGGTTAGGGGGTGTGGCGGACGAACGGACTGCGTATCCGAATTCGTCCCGTCGTTCTGAGCAACTTTCATGTTGAAAATATTTTAATCCGAGTTACAGATTAAAAGATATGATTATTTAAAGATTTTATTAATTTTTGGAATTTAATCAATTAATTATTTAATTCGAAAAATGGAATTATGACGTCAGCATGATGTCATGCTAACGTCAGCAGTCAACAGGGTTGACTTGGTCAACCTGACATGTGGGTCCAGTGGGACCCACCTGTCATTCTCTATTTAGGTTAATTAGGGTTTAGGTTAATCTAATTACAGTTTAATTAAACTTAACTAGTTAATTAATTTAATTAAACCGGATTAATTAACTTAATTAATTACTTAATTAATTAATTAATTAATTAATAATTTTATTAAATCATGTTTAATTTTATTAATTATATTTATTGTTTTATTTATTTTATTATTTATTTATTATTATTTTTTATTTTATTTTTAATTTTTTAATCCCTTTTTTTACGTTCTGGGGCGGGGCCCCCTAGTCAGTGGCCCGGGGGCCTTAGCGGGCACAGGGCGGTGCGGGTGCGGGTGCGGGTGCGAGCCCGACTGGGCACTGGGCACCCGTGCCCAAGGGCACCGCAGCGAGGGCGCGAGGCCCAGCTGCGTCGGCGGCCTCGCTCGACAGCGGCAGGGGGCGGGGAGCAGGGGAGGCCCCGGACGGCGACGGCCCTGGCGGGCGCGGCCAGGAGCCGCGGGAAGGAGGCGGTGCTGGCCGGGCGGTGCGTCGGGGCGGACGAAGCGAGGCCGGGGCGAGGTGGTGGGGGTTCAGGGGAGCAGGAGGAGCGAGGGAGGCCGGTGGCCACGGCGAGGGACACGGCGCCGGCCAGGAATGGGCGCAGGGCGCTGGGCGCCGCCGGGGCGGAACTGAGCGACGGCGGCATCGAGGCCGGAGAGCGGGGCCGGGTGGCACGAGGCCAGTGGGCGAGCGGGCGATGGTGGTGGCCGGGGCGCGTGGCCGAGGCGGAGGAGCACGGGGCCAGCGTCGCCGGAGGGAGAGGAGGCCGGGGTGAGGTCACGGGAGGTCGCGGGCGCGGCGGATCCGGCGACGGGAGCAGAGGGGGAGGAGCGGGGCGATGCTCACGGTGGGGGGAAGGCGCGTAGGGTCTAGGCAGCGTGCTCGGGGGCGGTCGGGGACGACCGGCGAGGAGGAGGGCGGGGAGGCGTTCGGCGGCGACGGGGCGGTCCGGCGTGTGGCGGCGATCTCCTCCCGATCCAGATCGGGGGGGAGGGAGGATATTTCGGGGGGGAAGTGGGGGAGGCTGTCGGTGGGGAGTGGGGGGGGGAGTGGATAAGGGAGAGGAGTGGGGGGGGGCCGACCTGGGCCGGCCTGGTTGGCCCGATGGCCAGCTGAGCCGCGGTCCAGCAGGGGGGGCTTGCCACCTTTTTTTTGTATTTTCTTTTATTATTTCTTTTCTGTTTAAATCATTTAATCCACTTAGCCATTTTATAAAGATATGTCTGTTGCACTATAATTACCTTTGTAATATTCGCCAACCACCGAACAATTTTATATTAATTTTTGAAAACTTTTATTGTTTTCATCAATTTGAATTTTGAATTTGAACGGTTTTCGAATTATTGCGAGGATAGCAACATTAATCGGGATGACGTGTCATGATTAGCGTGGGATTACTGTAGCAAGATTATCCGGGCGTTACAAATCTCCTCCACTACAAGAAATCTCGTCCCGAGATTTTAGGAGGTAGAAGGAAACAGTGCGGGGTATTCATCACGCAGGCGATCCTCGCGTTCCCAGGTGGCTTCGTCTTCAGAGTGATTCGACCACTGGACCTTGAGGAACTTGATCGCCTTCTGGCGTGTGCGGCGTTCAGCTTGGTCGAGAATGCGGACCGGATGCTCTTTATAGGAGAGGTCCTGTTGCAATTCGAGCACTTCATGGTCCACTGCTCGGATTGGGTCCATGAAGCAGCGTCGGAGTTGTGACACGTGGAACACATCGTGAACCTGAGAAAGGTTCGACGGAAGCTCCAGTTGATATGCCACTTTTCCACGCCTTTCCAGAATAGTGAATGGGCCAATATAGCGAGGAGCTAGCTTGCCCTTGATCCCGAAGCGGTGAGCACCCTTCATTGGTGTAACGCGAAGATAGGCCTTTTCGCCAGGTTGATAGACCATGTCTTTATGATGACGGTCATAATTACTCTTTTGACGTGACTGAGCAGTCTTGAGATTCTCGCGAATAATGCGGACTTGTTCTTCGGCATGTTGGATAATATCCGGACCAAAGAGTGGACGTTCCCCAGTTTCTGACCAGTTCAGAGGGGTTCGGCACTTTCGTCCATATAACACTTCGAAGGGGGCCATCTTCAGACTAGCTTGATAGCTATTATTATAAGAGAACTCAGCATACGGAAGAGATTCCTCCCATTTCTTGCCGAAGGAAATAACACAAGCTCGAAGCATGTCTTCGAGAACTTGGTTGACACGTTCAACTTGCCCTTGTGACTGAGGATGAAAAGCAGTGCTGAAAGACAGATGAGTGCCCATAGCTTCTTGGAAACTTGCCCAGAATCTTGAAGTGAATAAACTGCCACGGTCTGAACTGATAACCAGTGGAATACCGTGAAGCGAAACAATTCTGGACATGTAGAGAGTTGCAAGCTGACTAGCAGTGATCGTTTCTTTGACCGCCAGAAAATGTGCAACCTTAGAAAGTCGGTCAATGACGACAAGAATAGCATCATTACCCTTTTGCGATTTGGGAAATCCAGTAACGAAGTCCATTTCAACATGGTCCCATTTCCATTCAGGAATAGAGATAGGTTGCAGAGTTCCAGCAGGCCTTTGATGTTCTGCTTTGATACGACGGCAAACGTCACATTCAGCAACATAACGAGCAATGTCTTGCTTCATGTTAGACCACCAGAATCTCTGACGAATATCTTGATACATCTTCGTACTACCAGGATGGATACATAGAGGCGTATCATGAGCTTCTTTCATAACCTCCTGAGTCATATTCAGGTTTTCCTTCTTACACGGCACCACTAGGCGGCCTTTGAAGTACAAGGCGCCATCATCAGCAATAGTGAAGGATGAGGGACTTCCTTCTTTGAGGTCTTGCTTAATCTTGTAGACTTCAGAGTCAAATCCCTGCATTGTCTTTATGGTGCCCACGAGATCAGGTTCAACAGCCAGGGTATAGAGGGAACCCTGGGAAACAACACGGAGATTCATCTTGCGGAACTCCGGAGGAGGGGGAGCGAGTGCACCCGGAGGAACAATATGGAGGTTTAGCTTCCTGAATTGTTCAACAAGTGAGGGCTGAACTTTGTGAACCTGGAGGTGGTTGCAGTAAGACTTGCGGCTCAAGGCATCAGCCATTACATTAGCCTTGCCTGGGGTATAGGAAATACCCAAATCAAAGTCTGCAACAGTCTCCATCCATCTCTGCTGACGGAGGTTCAGGTCTGGCTGAGTAAACAGATACTTCAGACTTTGGTGGTCAGTGAAGATCTCGCAACGATTACCGAGTAGGTAATGTCGCCACTGTTTTAGCGCATGAATGACAGCAGCAAGTTCGAGGTCGTGAACTGGGTAGTTCTCTTCGTGAGGGCGCAATTGCCGAGAGGCATAAGCAACCACTTTGCGCTCTTGCATTAGGACACAGCCTAGTCCTTGACGGGAAGCGTCGCAGTAAATGACGAAGTCCTTCTTAGTATCAGGAGGAGCTAGTACTGGGGCAGAAGTTAACTTGTCCTTGAGTGCCTGGAAACTTTCCTGACATTTATCTGTCCATTGGAACTTGACGCCCTTATGCAATAGGTTAGTCAGAGGCCTGGCAATCTTGGAGAAGTTCTCGACGAATCGACGGCAGTAGCTGGCGAGACCGAGAAAACTTCTGACTTGCTTAACGTTCTTCGGAGGAGTCCAATCGAGAATAGCCTGAACTCGTTCAGGGTTGACGGCAATACCATCCTTAGAGATGACATGCCCAAGATAGGTTACTTCGGGAAGCCAGAATTCACATTTGGAGAACTTGGCATAAAGTTGATGCTCTCGTAGCTTTTCCAGCACGAGGCGAAGATGTTCAGCATGTTCCTCTTTGTTCTTGGAAAATACCAAAATATCATCCAGATAAACCACGACGAACTTGTCGAGGTAATCCATGAATATATAGTTCATCAGGCGAGAGAAGGTGGCTGGAGCATTGGTTAAGCCGAAAGACATGACGGTGTACTCGTATGAACCATAACGAGTCACAAAGGCGGTCTTGGGGATATCTTCCTCACGAACACGGATCTGGTGGTAACCCAACCTCAAGTCGAGTTTAGAGAACACTGATGAACCAGCCAATTGATCATACAGATCATTGATCCGAGGAAGAGGATACTTATTCTGAATAGTAGCTTGATTTATAGGACGGTAGTCTTGGACCAATCGGTTTGTCCCATCTTTCTTCTTGACAAAGAGAGAAGGTGCTCCCCAAGGAGAGCAACTTGGGCGAATGAAACCACTTCGAAGAGATTTATCGATTTCCTCCTTAAGCTCAAGGAGTTCATGCGGCGGCATCTTGTAGGGTCGCTTGGCTATAGGAGTGGTGCCTGGTTTCAAGTCGATGACGAATTCGACAGCTCTAGCAGGGGGAATCCCTGGGAGTTCTTCAGGAAAGACATCTAAGAATTCACGCACGACGGGAATGTTTTCAATGCCCTCGAGAGGTGTAGCGTTCAATGCGTTTAAGGCATAAAGCCTGGCCTCGGCATTCTTAACCAGATGGGCATTGTAGCTTATTATTTCATCAGAAGGGTATAGCAGATGGACGGTCTTGGTGGCGCAAACGATAGAAGCAGTATGCGCTTTTAACCAATTCATTCCCAGAATGAGATCAATACTACAGGACTTCAGTACAATGGGAGAGACAAGGAATTCCAGTCCTTCGATTTCTACAGGGACGTCGTTGCAAATCATGGAGGTTCGACATTGGCCCGCAGGAGTGTGTACTAATAGTGAAGTATTCATGTCCTCACATTTAATGTCGTGCAAGCATGCAAAATTTTCTGACATGAATGAATGCGATGCACCTGTATCGAATAAAACAGATGCAGGTACTGAATTTACGAGGAGTGTACCCATCACAGTAGCAGGCTGGTCTTGAGCTTCATTCAGATCAATGTGGTTGGCATGAACACGGCCATAAGACTTGGCATTGTTGTTGCGGGCCTGATTGTTCCCACGGCCAGTTGCTGGAAGGGCCAGTTGATTATGTTTCTGGTTGCATTCCCTAGCACGGTGCCCTGGTTGTCCGCACCTGAAGCACAACCCATTCTCGGGGGTAGGAACAGGAGCTTGGGGTGGTGGAGCTGGAAGCCTCGGCTGCCTAGTTGGAGCAGCCGGCAGACAAGGTGCGGCATAAGACTGCCTTGGGGCAGGTGCATTTGGACGGTACATGCTGTTCGGGATCCATATCTTACGCTTCTGCGAGGGCGGGCCCGAAGATGAGCCCGTGTCACGGTTGCGCCTTTGAGAGCTCTGGTGTTCTTGCAGACCAGTCTCGACATTGATGGCCTTGTTCTCCAAGGTGGCGAAATCGGCAAAGTCATGCACTAGAAGTGTGAGCTTGATGTCAGCTTGAAGGCCTTCATGGAACTTCTCCTGTCTGCGAGCATCAGTTGCAATGTCTTCTTCAGCATAGCGGGATAAGTCCAGAAACTCCCGCTGATAAGCTGCAACAGTCTTGTTGCCTTGGGTGAGGTTGCGAAACTCACGCTTCTTCCGGTCCATGACTCCCTGAGGAATGAAGCGGGCACGGAAGGCAGCCTGAAAGTCTGGCCAGGAGATGATTGTCCCAACTGGCAGAGTACGCCTGTGGCTGTCCCACCATTGCGCTGCGGTTCCCTTTAGAAAGAATGAAGCAAAAGTGACATAGCTGGCAGGGGCTACATCAGCAGACTCCATCTCATAGGTGATGTCACGGAGCCAGTCATCAGCATCAAGCGGCTGGGTTGAGCTGCGGTACACACTTGGGTTGAGGCGTATGAAATCCTGCAGAGTGGTTGTGTTTGGATGCTGGTTCATATTGGGGCGAGGAAACTGAGCCATCATGTTTTCCATGAACTGGCGATTCATCTCAAGCTGTTGGATCATACCAGCCATGTACTCCGGCGGTGGTGGGAAGTTGCCACCACGACCACGACCAGCTGGTCTAACCATCCTGCTAATATATAATAGGGGTAGTTTAGTATTGAGAAATTTGCATAGACAAGAGTCATTCATGATGAAACATGCATAATGAAAGGAGCACGACAGATACCACATAGATAGTCGGCATAACTTACAAAAGGGGTCGGACATAGAGTTCAGTACACAGAGTTCAGTACATAGATTAAGTCATCATAGGCGGCACGCAGGCTCGCGAATGCATCTAATACTAACGAGCAAGACTACATCAGTCCCAGGAGGTACTGTGAAGGTAGCTGTAACCTGACAGCTGGTAGTGAGGCAACGGATAGTCCTCCACGTCAGTGGCCTGGGGGCCGCAGATACTCTGGTGTAGAACCCGACGCTCAGGTGGCAGAAGAGGACCAAGTGCGGGAGAGTAGCCTCCCACCTCTGGCCATCCGACACCGTGGGGCATCACGGTCCTGGCTGGGTAGACCGCAGAATGCGGCAGCTGTCCAGACCGGACAAAGGGGTGCAACCGCGTCAGAGCCCTATAAAGGTGCTGACGAGTGGTGTACAACTCGTGGCGAAGAGCTCTGTTAGCTCGGTCCAGCCCATCAGCATGCAGAACCAGGCGCTGATGGTGGAAAGGCTCTCGGGTGACGGTGGAGTAGGCGGCAGTGTAGTATCCCTCCGCACCAACGTCAGATGCGATAGGAATGTGCCTGAAAGGGGAAGTGTCCAATGCCTGATACTCGCCACGAAGACGTGTTAGAGCAGCATGAGCAGCATCATGGACTGCCATCTCGATGGTCACTCCAACCCCATGAGCGGTGTGCAGCACGGTAGTGGACTCATACTCCTGAGAGTAGAGGTGGACGATGGCACGGTACTGCTCCTGGTTAAAGTCCTGGTACTCCTCGTAGACGGTGTACTCAGGGTGCCAGCGATAACCCAGATAGGTCATCATATCAGCTAGCACAGCAGGTGATCCTGAGGCACCAATGGCCACAGTGTGGCGCACGACCTGCCTCGCGGGTTCCATCTGAAAACAAAGATGTTTCAATGGAGTCAAATGACAACATGGGCAATATTCAAAATGCTATCCTACAGAATAACTATGGCTTATCCAACTTCAGGGTGAACGTGGTAACGGGATCCTAATGTCAGAGTTAGTAAATTCGTTTAACCCGAGCAGAAAAGAGTTCAGAGTCCCAGAGTAAAGGTCGAGGAGTAAAAGATCCTAGTACCACCCGATGGCGACGTGGGCCCGTAAGGCACACAGCCAAGTTAGTAAAAGTTTTTGTAATGTCTAGACTCGACTTCGGCCAAGGAGTGTGGAAGGGGGATTCCTACAGGTAGTCGGCTCTGATACCAACTTGTGACGCCCCCGATTCAATCGTACACTAATCATGCACGCAAATGTGTACGATCAAGATCAGGGACTCACGGGAAGATATCACAACACAACTCTACAAATAAAATAAGTCATACAAGCATCATAATACAAGCCAGGGGCCTCGAGGGCTCGAATACAAGTGCTCGATCATAGACGAGTCAGCGGAAGCAACAACATCTGAGTACAGACATAAGTTAAACAAGTTTGCCTTAAGAAGGCTAGGACAAACTGGGATACAGATCGAAAGAGGCGCAGGCCTCCTGCCTGGGATCCTCCTAACTACTCCTGGTCATCGTCAGCGGGCTGCACGTAGTAGTAGGCACCTCCGGTGTAGTAGGGGTCGTCGTCGATGGTGGCGTCTGGCTCCTGGACTCCAGCATCTGGTTGCGACAACCAGAAAGAAAGGAAAGGGAGAAAAAGGGGGGAGAAAGCAACCGTGAGTACTCATCCAAAGTACTCGCAAGCAAGGAACTACACTACATATGCATGGGTATATGTGTAAGGAGGCCATATCGGTGGACTGAACTGCAGAATGCCAGAATAAAAGGGGGATAGCTAGTCCTATCGAAGACTACGCTTCTGGCAGCCTCCGTCTCGCAGCACGTAGAAGAGAGTAGATTGAAGTCCTCCAAGTAGCATCTCCAAGTAGCTTCTTCAAGTAGCATATCCAGGTAGCATCTCCAAGCGCATCTCCAGTCGCATCGTGTGACGCCCTCGATTCAATCGTACACTAATCATACACGCAAATGTGTACGATCAAGATCAAGGACTCACGGGAAGATATCACAACACAACTCTAGACACAAATTAAAATAATACAAGCTTTATATTACAAGCCAGGGGCCTCGAGGGCTCGAATACATCAGCTTGATTACAAACGAGTCAGCGGAAGCAACAATATCTGAGTACAGACATGAGTTAAACAAGTTTGCCTTAAGAAGGCTAGCACAAAAGCATCTACGATCGAAAAGGCAAGGCCTCCTTCCTGGGAGCCTCCTAACTACTCTTGGTCGTCGGCGTCCGTCACGTGGTAGTAGGCACCCTCGGGGTAGCAGCCGTCGTCAAAGGTGGCATCTGGCTCCTGGACTCCACCATCTGGTTGCAACAACCAGAAAGAAGAAAGAGGGGGAAAAGGGGAAGCAAAGCAACCGTGAGTACTCATCCAAAGTACTCGCAAGCAAGGATCTACACTACATATGCAACATTATCAACGGAAGGCTGTATATGTGGACTGGGCTGCAGAAATGCCAGAATAGGGAGAAGGCCTAGTCCTATCGAAGACTAGCATCTTCTCGAACCCACCATCTTGCAGCAACAGGAGGGAGTAGAGTAGCATAAAGTAAAGCGGTAGTAGTGTTATCAACCTCGGCCAGAGATCCTTTCTCGACTCCCTACGAGAAAGCAATCCCAGAGCCATACTATCCAGTTATCATCACAATCAAATCCTCATCACCATCCAGTTCTCATCACAAGTATCCAGTTCTAGTTGTATCGATCGGGATACAACTCCAAGTGTCCGTTACCGTAGGACAGGCTATGCATAGATTAGTTCTTCCCTGCAGGGGTGCACCAACTTACCCACCACGCTCGATTAACTCCGGCCGGACACACTTTCCAGGGTCATGCCCGGCCTCGGCCAAACAATACGCCGCAACCCGACCTAGGCTTAAATAGAGAGGTCAAGCACGCCGGACTAAACCTATGCCCCCAGGGGTCATGGGCCATCGCCCCGGGAACTCCTGCACGTTGCGAACGCGGCCGGTGAGCAGACCTAGCTACCTCCCTAAAAAGGCAGGAGCTTACCAGTCCAACCCGGCGCGCGCCGCTCCGTCGCTGACGTCTACTAAGCTTCGGCTGATGCATACGACTCAGAACGCCCATACTATGCCCACGTGATGGTTAGTGCTATCAGGCCAGAGGCCCCTCGGATCAAATATCCAAATCATAGTGGATTAGGAACGCGCGATAACAAGCAGAGACTCACGAAAGAGGTGACCCCGTTGCCCCGTCTCGAGGACTTGTGGCAAGGGCTAAGAATGTCCGGCCCCGCCTCGTAATTATCTCACGGGCACCTTCCAGGTCAACCCGTATCCACATCACTTTCCAAGTAACAGTTGTAAAGTCCAAGTATCCGTGTGTCCAAACATCAAGAGGAAAAACCCAAGGAATCACCCCCGGTGGGTTCCACTCAATGTAATCATCAAGGTGAACGTAGAGGAATCACCCTCGAGGTTCACACTTGAGGGGTTACACGATAGAGCCGTATCAGAAGTGGTTAAGGAGGAAATCACCCTCGATGACCACGACCGAATAGCTACACTACAGGGTTAACATCAGAAGTGTTGTAGAGGTCTCACCCTCGGCACTCGATAGTATCCCAGTAGTGTCGAGCAACTAAGGGGAAAGTGATGTGCGGTGCAGGGGCCTGGTCTTCGATCCCGTTGATCGGGTCTTCAATGATGAAGCAGGGGCAACAAGGACAAGGTGGGGGTCACTGATGGATCACTAACCAACCTATACTAAGCAGTTTAGGATAAGCCGGTAAGGTAACAATAAGCAGGTTACAAAAGGAGGCTATGCATCAGAATAGGAGCAAACAATAACAATAGCAAAATCTAATGCAAGCATGAGAGAATGGAATGGGCGATATCGGGATGATCAAAGGGGGGGCTTGCCTGGTTGCTCTGGCAAGGGGGGGGGGTCGTTGTCGACAACGTAGTCGATCACCGGGGCATCAGCGGCCTCGGGGTCTACCGGAGAGAAGAGGGGGAAGAAACAGTAAATATAAAGCAAACAAAGCATCACAAAGCATAACGTGGCAATAGGTTGTGCCGGGAGTGACCTAACGTATGGCTACACGATATAGGTGAAGGGAGAATTCAACCGGGAATGTATTCTCGGTTCCGGACCTGTGTCAGACAGATGACCGGAGGGGAAGGTTCCATGTTCATATAGTTAGAAGCATCTGACGGATATGTGGTTAGCGTATTCGGATTCGTCTTGTCGTTCTGAGCAACTTTCATGTATAATGTTTTTCCGTCCGAGCTACGGTTTATTTCTATGAATTTCTAAATTTTAAAGGATTTTTTTAATTTATTTAATTCAAATTATAAACAGTGAAATGTCTTTTTAAACTCAGCATGGGGCTAGTCACACTCAAGGACATGTGGGGTCAAGGAGCTGGGTTGACTCAGTCAACACCTTTACTAGTCAACCAATGAACAGTGCATTTGGCCCTACTTGTCATTGGCACAAACTATTAATTAGGCCTTTAAAATAAAAGGGGCCACATGTCATCGGTACATAGACTATTCTAGCCATTAATTAACACCTAGTAGTACTAATCTAAGCAAGGGACGGCCACTACTCCGGCCACGTGCACGACGCACACACACAGCACACACAAGTTAGTAGGCTAGGAGTTATTAACATAAGATGTCATTTTGTGATTTTGTAGGATTTAATCTAATCATCAAAAGGATTTGGTTCAATGGGATAAAATGGAGTTTGTCATGTCTACTTTCTACTCATATTATTTTTAGGTCTGTTAGTAGTTGTTTAACCGTTGATCAGAGGCTGTCAAGGGGGTTAGTCATTGTGGAAATAGGAAAGCTAGCACTAGCTACAGTAACTGAATGTTACTGAAGTTGTGCAGCATAGCAGCATGCAGTGGCGGCAGCGCCGAGCGGGCTGGAGGCGAGCACAGGGCTGCGCGAGGGCGCGACCAGGGGGGTGACCTGGGACGACCAGCACGCGGCGGGAGCGCGGCAGGAGCAAGCATCACCGGCCATGGCGAATGGCGGTGGTGGCTGCCTGTTAGTTCGATTCGAGCGGGCGAGCATGGATTCGGCTACGCATACAACACACACGCCTCCTGGGAGCACCAGATGCACGGCATCGACCTTGGTTTTCTTCAGGACGGACCCCATCAACAACAACGACCACGGTGGTGCACGGTGCCGTGCGGACAGCGACGAAAACAAGCAATTGAAGGAAGGGAAAACAGAGGGGAGCTCACATTGGAGCACCGGGATGGCTCAGAGGCGTCGGGGTGGTCGGGGGGTGATGCGGATCCAGCGATGGCTTCGGCGTAGTGGGCTCGGAGAGGCGCCGGAGACGACGGATCGAAGCGGCGGATGTCGGCGATCGGAGAAGAAGCAGAAGACGTGGCAATGGCGTTGCGGCTCCGCGAGCTCGATGTAGTGGCGTGGATGACAAAGAAGGGCACGGCGCAGCTGCTAGAGAGCCTCCCGAAGGTAGGGAAGCACGGTGGCTGCGGGATCGACGCAGGCGCGGCGACGATGGTGTCGGCCGCACGTGGTGGGGAAGGAGACGACGCGAAGAGGGGAAAATGGAGGGGGCGTCTAGGGTTTGTTCCAGGGCGAGGAGGGGTCTATTATCCTCTCGGGGCACCTGCGGATGGTTGCCCCGTGGCCATCGGCGTCATGGACGTGCGCCCGGCGTCCACGGGGGCTTCTATGAACAGAGGAAGATGGAGATGGGAGGTGGGCTGGGCCGGCACACTGTGCACTCATGGCCCATGTGCATAGTGGGCTGCCTTGTTTTTCTTTTTATTTAAAAACAAAGAGAGGAAATGAATTATTTGGGCAGTCTATTGACTCGGGAAAAACTTGGGAAGGGTGCCATTAAATCCCTGGTGATTTTAGACACTTCCACAAAAAGTTTAGGCAAGTTTGGAATTCATTTGATTTTTTTGAAAAAGAATAGGGCATTTAAAGTGTCGTTTTGGCACTGTTTTAAATGCTCAGACCCGTATGTGTTGAAGATGATGTTGTTTTCCTTAACAGCATTTGTTTTGGAATATTTGCTAGATGATGAACATTTTAGTTTTAATGTTCAAAGAAACAATTTACTTGACTCTATTTCAAATTTGAAAATGGCTTTGGATTTTGGACAGGTGGCAAGCTGCATAGTAACCATGATGACATGGACACCATTAGGGGGAGATTACTGTAGCAAGATTCTCGGGGTGTTACAAATCTCCTCCACTACAAGAAATCTCGTCCCGAGATTTAAGAGGTAGAGCAAGGGGAAAGATTTGGTTACGATATTCTAACGGATCCTCTCATTCATGTCTGCTCTCCCTGAAGTAGTTGATCCTCTTCGTTGATGTCTTCATTTCTCTGCTCCAGGTCATCATGATCAAGTCGTCATCCTTTCTTCGGGATCTCCATCGTATTTACGAATAGGTAACGGGGTAGATCGGATACGACAGAATGCTATAAGGGTAATAACCTGGGATTAACCCATGAATGAGTATATGAGTACCTCTCGACTTGAACAAATAGAACACATCGAGAGTAAAGTTGGAAGGTCCAACAAGAAGTTTCAAGCAGCCAGGCAATCGTTCAATGCCTAGACATAAGGTGAAAGGGGGTTCCAAGCAACGGAATAATTATTGTTTCCGATGCTAGAATTGGCGATCTCATCGGAAGGTGGCTCGTGAATTACTTACGAGTCCACACGAGAGGAATAACTTTGGGAACAGGGGGTGTACAGGAGAGCCAGGTTTCGATCCTGTGGAACTGTGGGTTATGGGCCCACCATGTGGGTTAAAAGTAGAAAGGGGGTTGACATCTTGTACGATCACGATAGCAAGGCATGTCAGAGGGTAGCCTATCAGTTATGTCGGCAACAACCTCGATACCAAGGGCAAGGGACGAAGAGAACCATTTTCCTGCTCGTTGAACGAGGCGGGCCAATAGGCACGGTTCTCATCCATCGGTGGCATACCGGAATGTCATCAACAATAGTAACAGGGTCTTACTGACAAGGTTGTACAACGGGGTGTTTTATAAGCAGAAAATTATTCCTGCTTATATCATATAGCTCACAAGAAGGTTAAACAAAACAATGGAAAGGAAATAAGTGGTTATTAGGATAATCAGACCAATGGAAAGGAAAGGTGTTTATACCCAAGTATTAGGGTATAACTTTCCCAAGGAAAGGCAGAGCATGATAGGGCTCCAAGTATTAAAGCATTTAGACAAAGGGGCAAGGAATTTATGAGGCTTATCCATACAACGGTGTTTGGATAAATGATCAAGAACAGTTAGCATTGCGCTCCCAAATGTTCTTGTGGATTAACGGAGTACCACACACATGCTTCGGGATAGTGTTGACATGGTCATCAGGGAAATGTTAGACTTCGGATACACAAAGGATCCATCGGAAACAACTTAGAAAATAAGTCATACAATTTTAGCAAGGAAAAGATGAGGGTGTGGCCGACGGGCTCAGCAACAATCCATCGGCATGTCAAAAAGGATGTATTTCCAAAATTATATGAACAAGTTTGTGTTGGGGAAGGCAAGAATGTTGTCGATGATAATTCAAATCATCGAGGGGCAAGGATGGTGTTTCTCATCATGAATTCAATTGATATCCTAGAAGAGCTCGGAATGTTGATGGTCACGACACATTTGTCGAGAGATTTCATGAAGATGTAATCGATCGACGATGACATCAAGTCATAGGAATGATGAAGCGAAAAGTTATTGGAACCACATGTACAACACAAACTCGAAAACAAGCTTGCTGTTCAAGGCGAAAAATGATAAGGCAAGGAATATCAATGTAAGCTTAGCTCATTGTCGGAAATTTGTGCTCCGGGAAGAAGGACCAGATAGCACAGGTAAAACTTTTAGTACGATAATGATATAGCCGATCAGGCTAGGACTGACTTGAAGGATTATTAAACTCGTAAGCAACAAAAATGACTTAGAGTTATTGAATCAAAGTGCGGAATCAATTCACTTATGGTGTTCTCGAGTGACCAGTACTCGGAACCCAGGGAAATCTGAAATCGCTGAGGAGTAATACTAGATGAAGACTCATCTGAAGCAACACAGTTCTTTGTTATTCTCGAGATACCGGAGGGTAACACTCGAAGGAAGATCAAAAATAGAGGTTGCGGAGATGCACTGATCTGCAGAAGACAAGTGCTTTAACTTGTCTGAGAAATGGAATTAAAAAGGGGAACAATCATGGTCCGAACCACGGTTGCAACGGACCAAACATAGATACCGTAAGAACTAATAATAAGGGGATTATTATTATCACAAGAAGCTTCCATGATAAGTTTCACATCGGGTCCATGGGCATGAACACAAGGTTCAAGGTCGACTCCCACTTCTTCAATGCATAACCTTTCATTCACTCCTCGTTTTTCAAAGAAATTGTATTGCAGAGGATTTATCTGCCGAAGTACCAGTAGAGTAAGACTCGGGAGAACTCTCGGGTTCACATGGATTAAGGAAGGCATAGGTTCAACCCATAGGGGCATCTTACGAATCTATACAACCATCAACCAAGCAAAGATACGAGTTCAAAAGCAGAGTATCGGAGTCAAAGCAGATGATACAATTTACCGAAGGTGTTATGTATCAGGGAAAAACTCACAAGACTTTGGATGTGAAGGACACAGTCGGATAACAACCCAGCAATGGATCTGGCGATTCACGATAGAGTTGATGTGATTATCGGTAATCAATCAGATGAAGAAGGGGATGCAAAGGCATTGGCTTATAGAAACGTCTGAATGATTCGATGCTTGGGTACAAAGGAATTATGATTTCAAGACGAAGGATCGGAAGCAGAGGCTCTGATCAAAAGATGATAAGTTGAATAGACTTAGAGGTGCACCTGATCAAATCTTGATTGGGCAAGAACCAGCTCATAACCGGAGCGATGTCGGAGACGGAAAGAAAATTTCCAAGGATTAATTGGTGATTGCCAGTATTCGCTCACACGTTGAATCCATAGGAACAGAAGTACAACCACAAAGAATTTTGAAGGATATTGCTCGACATACGGAACTAATCATAGTGCAAGCAGGCAAGGAGAATCAAGAGCAATAGGCTGCAGAGGATTTTCGGAAGATCACATAGTATTTCGAAGAATTTTGTGAATCACACGAACAACTGAGGATGAACGGATCCTCGGTGAGTGCGAGGAATTATCCGAAGGGGGGGTGTATTCATGGGGCAAAGAACTGCAAGGCAGTAAGCTCAAAGGATTCTTGAAGCAATAGAGAATTTCGGGGCATCTTGTAATAACAAGAGCATCGAGGAATGATTGTATGGACGACAAGTGTATGTAGCTATCCATGGGGACTTATCGGTGGTAGGGAAATGCAATGGCAAAGGGCACAAGGGTCTCGGGAAAACATCGAGGAGTATCTGCAGAATCTTCTGGCGAAGCAAGCGATCATCTGCAGTGAAGGGGCTCTCCGGGAGGAAGTGGTTACGAGATCCTAGAGTCAGAGTTAGTAAAATCTTTAACCCGAATAGAAGAGAGTTCAGAGTCCCAGAGTATAGACGAGGAATAAAAGATCCTAATACCACCCAATGGCGACGTGGGCCCGTAAGCCACACAGCCAATGTTAGTAAAAAAATTTCAGTGACTAGACTCAACTTCGGCCAAGGAGTTGGAAAGGGGGCTACCTACAGGCAGTCGGCTCTGATACCAACTTGTGACGCCCTCGATTCAATCGTACACTAATCATACACGCAAATGTGTACAATCAAGATCAAGGACTCACGGGAAGATATCACAACACAACTCTAGACACAAATTAAAATAATACAAGCTTTATATTACAAGCCAGGGGCCTCGAGGGCTCGAATACATCAGCTTGATTACAAACGAGTCAGCGGAAGCAACAATATCTGAGTACAGACATGAGTTAAACAAGTTTGCCTTAAGAAGGCTAGCACAAAAGCATCTACGATCGAAAAGGCAAGGCCTCCTTCCTGGGAGCCTCCTAACTACTCTTGGTCGTCGGCGTCCGTCACGTGGTAGTAGGCACCCTCGGGGTAGCAGCCGTCGTCAAAGGTGGCATCTGGCTCCTGGACTCCACCATCTGGTTGCAACAACCAGAAAGAAGAAAGAGGGGGGAAAAGGGGAAGCAAAGCAACCGTGAGTACTCATCCAAAGTACTCGCAAGCAAGGATCTACACTACATATGCAACATTATCAACGGAAGGCTGTATATGTGGACTGGGGTGTAGAAATGCCAGAATAGGGAGAAGGCCTAGTCCTATCGAAGACTAGCATCTTCTCGAACCCACCATCTTGCAGCAACAGGAGGGAGTAGAGTAGCATAAAGTAAAGCGGTAGTAGTGTTATCAACCTCGGCCAGAGATCCTTTCTCGACTCCCTGCGAGAAAGCAATCCCAGAGCCATACTATCCAGTTATCATCACAATCAAATCCTCATCACCATCCAGTTCTCATCACAAGTATCCAGTTCTAGTTGTATCGATCGGGATACAACTCCAAGTGTCCGTTACCGTAGGACAGGCTATGCATAGATTAGTTCTTCCCTGCAGGGGTGCACCAACTTACCCACCACGCTCGATTAAGTCCGGCCGGACACACTTTCCAGGGTCATGCCCGGCCTCGGCCAAACAATACGCCGCAACCCGACCTAGGCTTAAATAGAGAGGTCAAGCACGCCGGACTAAACCTATGCCCCCAGGGGTCATGGGCCATCGCCCCGGGAACTCCTGCACGTTGCGAACGCGGCCGGTGAGCAGACCTAGCTACCTCCCTAAAAAGGCAGGAGCTTACCAGTCCAACCCGGCGCGCGCCGCTCCGTCGCTGACGTCTACTAAGCTTCGGCTGATGCATACGACGCAGAACCCCCATACTATGCCCACGTGATGGTTAGTGCTATCAGGCCAGAGGCCCCTCGGATCAAATATCCAAATCATAGTGGATTAGGAACGCGCGGTAACAAGCAGAGACTCACGAAAGAGGTGACCCCGTTGCCCCGTCTCGAGGACTTGCGGCAAGGGCTAAGAATGCCCGGCCCCGCCTCGTAATTATCTCACGGGCACCTTCCAGGTCAACCCGTCTCCACATCACTTTCCAAGTAACAGTTGTAAAGTCCAAGTATCCGTGTGTCCAAACATCAAGAGGAAAAACCCAAGGAATCACCCCCGGTGGGTTCCACTCAATGTAATCATCAAGGTGAACGTAGAGGAATCACCCTCGAGGTTCACACTTGAGGGGTTACACGACAGAGCCGTATCAGAAGTGGTTAAGGAGGAAATCACCCTCGATGACCATGACCGAATAGCTACACTACAGGGTTAACATCAGAAGTGTTGTAGAGGTCTCACCCTCGGCACTCGATAGTATCCCAGTAGTGTCGAGCAACTAAGGGGAAAGTGATGTGCGGTGCAGGGGCCTGGTCTTCGATCCCGTTGATCGGGTCTTCAATGATGAAGCAGGGGCAACAAGGACAAGGTGGGGGTCACTGATGGATCACTAACCAACCTATACTAAGCAGTTTAGGATAAGCCGGTAAGGTAACAATAAGCAGGTTACAAAAGGAGGCTATGCATCAGAATAGGAGCAAACAATAACAATAGCAAAATCTAATGCAAGCATGAGAGAATGGAATGGGCGATATCGGGATGATCAAAGGGGGGGCTTGCCTGGTTGCTCTGGCAAGGAGGGGGTCGTTGTCGACGACGTAGTCGATCACCGGGGCATCAGCGGCCTCGGGGTCTACCGGAGAGAAGAGGGGGAAGAAACAGTAAATATAGAGCAAACAAAGCATCACAAAGCATAACGTGGCAATAGGTTGTGCCGGGAGTGACCTAACGTATGGCTACACGATATAGGTGAAGGGAGAATTCAACCGGGAATGTATTCCCGGTTCCGGACCTGTGTCAGACAGATGACCGGAGGGGTAAGGTTCCATGTTCATATAGTTAGAAGCATCTGACAGATATGTGGTTAGCGTATTCGGATTCGTCTTGTCGTTCTGAGCAACTTTCATGTATAATGTTTTTCCGTCCGAGCTACGGTTTATTTCTATGAATTTCTAAAGTTTAAAGGATTTTTTTTAATTTATTTAATTCAAATTATAAACAGTGAAATGTCTTTTTAAACTCAGCATGGGGCTAGTCACACTCAAGGACATGTGGGGTCAAGGAGCTGGGTTGACTCAGTCAACACCTTTACTAGTCAACCAATGAACAGTGCATTTGGCCCTACTTGTCATTGGCACAAACTATTAATTAGGCCTTTAAAATAACAGGGGCCACATGTCATCGGTACATAGACTATTCTAGCCATTAATTAACACCTAGTAGTACTAATGTAAGCAAGGGACGGCCACTACTCCGGCCACGTGCACGACGCACACACACAGCACACACAAGTTAGTAGGCTAGGAGTTATTAACATAAGATGTCATTTTGTGATTTTTGTAGGATTTAATCTAATCATCAAAAGGATTTGGTTCAATGGGATAAAATGGAGTTTGTCATGTCTACTTTCTACTCATATTATTTTTAGGTCTGTTAGTAGTTGTTTAACCGTTGATCAGAGGCTGTCAAGGGGGTTAGTCATTGTGGAAATAGGAAAGCTAGCACTAGCTACAGTAACTGAATGTTACTGAAGTTGTGCAGCATAGCAGCATGCAGTGGCGGCAGCGCCGAGCGGGCTGGAGGCGAGCACAGGGCTGCGTGAGGGCGCGACCAGGGGGGTGACCTGGGACGACCAGCACGCGGCGGGAGCGCGGCAGGAGCAAGCATCACCGGCCATGGTGAATGGCGGTGGTGGCTGCCTGTTAGTTCGATTCGAGCGGGCGAGCATGGATTCGGCTACGCATACGACACACACGCCTCCTGGGAGCACCAGATGCACGGCATCGACCTTGGTTTTCTTCAGGACGGACCCCATAAACAACAACGACCACGGTGGTGCACGGTGCCGTGCGGACAGCGACGAAAACAAGCAATTGAAGGAAGGGAAAACAGAGGGGAGCTCACATTGGAGCACCAGGATGGCTCAGAGGCGTCGGGGTGGTCGGGGGGTGATGCGGATCCAGCGATGGCGTCGGCGTAGTGGGCTCGGAGAGGCGCCGGAGACGACGGATCGAAGCGGCGGATGTCGGCGATCGGAGAAGAAGCAGAAGACGTGGCAATGGCGTTGCGGCTCCGCGAGCTCGATGTAGTGGCGTGGATGACGAAGAAGGGCGCGGCGCAGCTGCTAGAGAGCCTCCCGAAGGTAGGGAAGCACGGTGGCTGCGGGATCGATGCAGGCGCAGCGACGATGGTGTCGGCCGCACGTGGTGGGGAAGGAGACGGCGCGAAGAGGGGAAAATGGAGGGGGCGTCTAGGGTTTGTTCCAGGGCGAGGAGGGGTCTATTATCCTCTCGGGGCACCTGCGGATGGTTGCCCCGTGGCCATCGGCGTCATGGACGTGCGTCCGGCGTCCACAGGGGCTTCTATGAACAGAGGAAGATGGAGATGGGAGGTGGGCTGGGCCGGCACACTGTGCACTCATGGCCCATGTGCATAGTGGGCTGCCTTGTTTTTCTTTTTATTTAAAAACAAAGAGAGGAAATGAATTATTTGGGCAGTCTATTGACTCGGGAAAAACTTGGGAAGGGTGCCATTAAATCCCTGGTGATTTTAGACACTTCCACAAAAAGTTTAGGCAAGTTTGGAATTCATTTGATTTTTTTGAAAAAGAATAGGGCATTTAAAGTGTCGTTTTGGCACTGTTTTAAATGCTCAGACCCGTATGTGTTGAAGATGATGTTGTTTTCCTTAACAGCATTTGTTTTGGAATATTTGCTAGATGATGAACATTTTAGTTTTAATGTTCAAAGAAACAATTTACTTGACTCTATTTCAAATTTGAAAATGGCTTTGGATTTTGGACAGGTGGCAAGCTGCATAGTAACCATGATGACATGGACACCATTAGGGGGAGATTACGGTAGCAAGATTCTCGGGGTGTTACACATCGCATAGCTGTCAGGACCCCGACTCGATGTCACATTGATCTAGCCGGTAACACCTCATATCACTTTGCGGCCTCACGCACGGTATCCCCACGGGTGTCGCCTTACCTTTGCCCGGGACCGTTTGCGCCTTTTGGCTCACGTATATGATAGTGTCGCTAGCATCCATATGATAAGGAGCCCGGGCTGACATGACTAGTCGTAAACCCAAAGTGGCACAGACTTACAGGGACAGGCATCCATGACCCAGCTTCGAACGTGTCGGTCATCAGCAAGTGGGTCCGGGCTGTAGCACTGGGCTAGCAGGACTCCGGTAAACCGGGCTGTAGCGGGCTAACAGGACTCCGGTACTCAAAGCGTGACATTTCCCCGAAGGGACAGACACAGGAACGAAGAAGGACACATGCCGGCCAGCCTAAGTGTTCCGGAGCAGTAGCAAGCTACCATGGCTCGTTGGAAACACTAGGAGACATTTCCCGGTAAGAGAGGCTACTAAAGATAAACAACTAGATGGTCAGATCCCACACATACCAAGCATTTCAATCACATACACACAATATGCTCGATATGTGCAAACACAACATGGCATCACAACATGACTCTACGACTCAAGTATTTTAATCAATAGGCTCCGAGGAGCGAGATATTACAAACATGGGTCTCATGACCCAACAATCAGAGCATACAAGTCAAAGCACAAGCGGAAGCTATCATGTCTGGGTACAGACATCTATAAATGGAAAAGGCTGAGAAGCCTGACTATCTATCAGATCCTGCCGAGGGCACAAGATCGTAGCTGAGGTATCAAGCTAAACGTCGAAGTCCACGTGGAACTACTAGTGAGACTGAAGTCTCTCTGCAAAACATAAAATAGGCAAACGTGAGTACAAATGTACCCAGCAAGACTTACATCAGATCTATCTACACATGCATCATTATCAACAAAGGGGATGGTGGAGTTTGACTGCAGCAAGCCAGCTTTGACTCGGTGGCTATCCTGAACTACGACTGCAAGTAACTCTTTTGAGGTGACGCACACGAGTCCACATATTCACCATATCAATACACCACTATGGATCCGCTCCCGTCTCCCTACGAGAACGCCATCCATAGCACTCACGCTTATCTTGCGTATTTTAGGGTATCCACTTTCACTTGTCTATGAACTGATATAAGCAACCCAGAAGTCCTTTTCCGCGGACACGGCTATTCGAATAGATGATGTTAACCCTGCAGGGGTGTACTTCTTCACACACGCTCTCACCACTTACCGCCATTTACACGACATGTACTCGACAACCTTCAAGCGGAAGCCCAACGTGGGTGTCGGCCACGACCTACCTAATCACCTAAGTCTCTAGTCCAGGTTTATCGCCTATTCGGGTTCCATCCATGAGGAGATCCGGCCGGAGTTTCGCTCATAGCGCCAAACGATGTGTACAGGGTTCCGTGACACCAAACGGGCGCCCGGTTTACCCGGCCACGTGCCTACCGCATCACAGCCCACCCCTACGGTCAGCGCTGCGCACGGCCTCCAGCATACTACAACACCAGAAACTACTTGCAACTCCTGGACAGAGGACAAGGGTGATCAAGAAGCCGAGAGGGTCCATTGGTTTCGGGCCCAATGCGTGGTAGTAGCTGAATCATGGATCACAAACACAGAACTCAGTTCCTGAGGACGGCTGCAATGAGACAACCCACCATGTACTCCTACATGGCCTCTCACCGCTACGTTTACCAAATCGTGTTCACACACTTAGCTCACACACAGTAGGACATGTTCACACACTTCTGATTCATCCCCGATGAATCAGACCTGACTCAACTCTAAGCAGTAGCAGGCATGACAAACAAACATGAATGAGTAGGCACAACAGGGCTCAAACAACTCCTACTCATGCTAGTGGGTTTCATCTATTTACTGTGGCAATGACAGGTCATGCAAAGGACAAAGGGGTTCAGCTACCGCAGCAAGTAACAAATATGTCGTTGTTGTCCTAATGCAGTAAAAGAGAGCAGGAGCGAGAGAGTAGGATTGTATCGGAATGGACAAGGGGGTTTTGCTTGCCTGGCACTTCTGAAGATAACATTGAGTCTTCATCAGTGTCAACGATCACATCATCGGTATCACGTCTATCGAGAGGGGACAAATACCGGCAAATACAGAAAAACACGATCAATGCAATGCACAATATGATGCATGCTATGACATGGCAATATGAATGTGTTCTGGGCTAATGCACCTAAAACCAGATTAAATGAAGTTGGTTTGAATATAAAATTCAAATTCAAACTCCATATGTGATTATTCAAATGCCATTTATATGATTTGTGCTAAACAGCATCTATAAGTTGTTCTAACATGCATGAAAATGGTACAGATGGATTCCTTCAATTTTTCTAATAATTTTTCATATATAATTTATTTCATTTGGAGTTACGGTTAATTTTCTATGATTTATTGAAGTTTTAGCTATTTTCTGGAATTTCCTGAATATAATTAAATCCAGAAAATACTTTATGACATCAGCACTGCGTCATGCTTGCGTCAGCAAGTCAACAGGGGTCGGTCAGGGTCAAACCTGACGTGTGGGGTCCACACGTCAGTGTCTCAGTCAACTAACCAGGTTAGTTAGCCCTAACTAACTTAGTTAGCCGGGCGGGGCCCGCATGTCAGTGGCTCACTTAATTAACTAAATTAATTAACACTAATTAACCTAATACTAATTAAGCAGGCGCCTGGGCCCACACGTCAGGGGGTCAAACCCGCCGGAGTTGACCCGCGGCTTGTCGCCGGCGAGGCCAGCCGCGGTGGCGAGCCTCGGGTTTGCGTCTCCGGCGACCAAACGGCCGGCCGAGTGCACGCGCGGGGAGCTGGGACTCGCCCGCATCCAGGGAGGCTTGCGGCAGCAGCGGGGACGGCCGGAGCTCGCCGGAAACGAGCTCGAGGCGGCGCCGGCGTTCGGTGGTTTCTGGCTACGGGGCTGCTGCGGCCGTGGTATTGTGTTCGTGGCACCTACAGCAGCTACGCGAGGTAGCGAGCATGTTGGACACGACGCCCGGACCAAATGGTTGCCGGAGTCGTGTCGGCGGTGAGTGCAGGCGGCGACGCAGTCGGGCGAAAGGGGCGAGGCGGCTACGGCGTGCCAGAGAGGGAACGGAGAGGGGGAAAAGGTTCGGTGGCTCACGGCGGTTGCAGCGGACGCCGAAGCAGGCTCGGGGAAGGCCGGACGGCGACGAGTCGATGATGGGGATCCGCGGTGGCCGGCGATGAAGAAGAGGCCGGTGACGGTGTTTTGAGGCATCCGGCGTCGAGTGAGTCGACGGGGAGGACGAGGAGGTCGAAGCGGAGCTCCCTGGGGCGTCGGTGAGGCTAGGGGTGGCCGGTGGCCGTGGTTATGGCGAGCGGCGGCGACGGGGGCGTTCGGGTGTGCGAGAAGGAGAGGCGAAGGAGAGACGAAGGGGACGAGTGAGGGGGTCCAGGGGTTCGGGGCGGCGCCGAAGAGAAAGCCCGAGGCGTCGCGGTGGCGAGGGACGCAGGCAGGCAGGGAGGTGGCGTGTCGCCACGGCGCGCGCGTGCGCTGTCTCCCTCCTCTGCCTACTGGCAGAGGTAGAGGACGACTGGCACCAGGCCAGTGGGCTGGGCTGTCCACTGGGCCAGCCAGGTAAGGCCCAGGTGAGACTCTGTTCTTTTTATTTTTATTTCTGTTCTGTTTTGTTTTCTTTTTTTTTCTTTTCCACTGTTTTCAAATTTAAACAAATTCAGAACAGTGCCAAATATCCTCTGAATAATTTATGTTGCTAGATGGACTTTTTCCAAAAAGCTCATAAAATATTTCAGGGGTATTTGAAATTATATTCTAATTATATGAATATAATTCAAATTCAAATAGCTAAACATTTAAATTCAAAGTCCCAAAAATAAATCCTTAAAAATGTTCAATATTTTGGTTGGGACCAGAACCCTTACCAAAAATTATCAAACATTTAAGAAGAGCCTTTTGGAGCAATGAGTGAGATTTCTAGGGTTTTTGCCCCTCTTTTATTTAGGGTTTTGAGGCTTCCAATATTCCTCAATTCAAGTTTCAAAAATATAGACATGATGCACACATGAAGCTAACCTAGAGCAATGCCTGAAGCTAGGGATGTGACAATAGCATAATCCTACCCGGCGATCCCCTCCTCATATCCCTGAGGGAGAGCGACCACCGGTTGTATCTGGCACTTGGAAGGGTGTGTTTTATTAAGTATTCGGTTCTAGTTGTCATAAGGTCAAGGTACAACTCCAAGTCGTCCTGTTACCGAAGATCACGGCTATTCGAATAGATTAACTTCCCTGCAGGGGTGCACCACATAACCCAACACGCTTGATCCCATTTGGCCGGACACACTTTCCTGGGTCATGCCCGGCCTCGGAAGATCAACACGTCGCAGCCCCACCTAGGCAAAACAGAGAGGCCAGCACGCCGGTCTAAACCTAAGCGGGCAGGGGTCTGGGCCCATCGCCCTGAGCACACCTGCACGTTGCGTGGGCGGCCGAAAGCAGACCTAGCCTAGTGGCGTTCCAGTCCAATTCGGCGCGCGCCGCTCCGTCGCTGACGTCTGAAGTGCTTCGGCTGATACCACGACGTCGGGATACCCATAACTACTCCCGCGTAGATGGTTAGTGCGTATAGGCTCGTAGCCAACTCAGATCAAATACCAAGATCTCGTTAAGCGTGTTAAGTATCCGCGAACGCCGAACAGGGCCAGGCCCACCTCTTTCCTAGGCGGTCTCAACCTGCCCCGTCGCTCCGCCACAAAAGATCCACACAGAGGGCCGTCGGGACAAAGGTCCTTTCAGCCCCCAATCCGTGAATCACTCGCGGGTACTCTTCGAGCTGACCCGACTTTAATCACCATCTGTATAGTATGTATGTATGTATAGTATATACCCGTGATCACCTCCCGAGTGATCACGGCCCAATAGTATAGCAAGGCAGACTGACAAGAATGTAGGGCCAATGATGATAAACTAGCATCCTATACTAAGCATTTAGGATTGCAGGTAAGGTATCAACAGGTGTAGCAACAATGTCAGGCTATGCATCAGAATAGGATCAACGGAAAGCAGTAACATGCTACACTACTCTAATGCAAGCAGTATAGAGTAGAATAGGCGATATCTGGTGATCAAGGGGGGGGGCTTGCCTGGTTGCTCTGGCAAGAAGGAGGGGTCGTCAACTCCATAGTCGAACTGGGCAGCATCAGCGTCGGTCTCGTAGTCTACCGGAGAGAAGAGGGGGAAGAAACAATGAATACCAAGTAAACAGATGCATATCGATGCATGACATGTCAAGAAGCGATGCTAGGCGTGCCCTAACGTGGTATGAGGTGGTACTTGTTAAGGGGGGAATCATCCGGGAAAGTATTCCCGGTGTTTCGTGTTTTCGGGTAGAGGAGCCGGAGGGGGAAAGTTGCGGGTTCGATAGGTTAGGGGGGTGTGGCGGACGAACGGACTGCGTATCCGAATTCGTCCCGTCGTTCTGAGCAACTTTCATGTTGAAAATATTTTAATCCGAGTTACGGATTAAAAGATATGATTATTTAAAGATTTTATTAATTTTTGGAATTTAATCAATTAATTATTTAATTCGAAAAATGGAATTATGATGTCAGCATGATGTCATGCTGACGTCAGCAGTCAACAGGGTTGACTTGGTCAACCTGACATGTGGGTCCAGTGGGACCCACCTGTCATTCTCTATTTAGGTTAATTAGGGTTTAGGTTAATCTAATTACAGTTTAATTAAACTTAACTAGTTAATTAATTTAATTAAACCGGATTAATTAACTTAATTAATTAATTAATTAATTAATTAATAATTTTATTAAATCATGTTTAATTTTAGTAATTATATTTATTTTTTTATTTATTTTATTATTTATTTATTTTTTTTTTTATTTTTTTATTTTTTTAATCCCTTTTTTTTTACGTTCTGGGGCGGGGCCATCTAGTCAGTTGCCCGGGGGCCTTAGCGGGCACAGGGCGGTGCGGGTGCGGGTGCGGGTGTGAGCCCGACTGGGCACTGGGCACCCGTGCCCGAGGGCACCGCAGCGAGGGCGTGAGGCCCAGCTGCGTCGGCGGCCTCGCTCGACAGCGGCAGGGGGCGGGGAGCAGGGGAGGCCCCGGACGGCGACGGCCCTGGCGGGCGCGGCCAGGAGCCGCGGGAAGGAGGCGGTGGTGGCCGGGCGGTGCGTAGCGAGGCCGGGGCGAGGTGGTGGGGGTTCAGGGGAGGAGGAGGAGCGAGGGAGGCCGGTGGCCACGGCGAGGGACACGGCGCCGGCCAGGAATGGGCGCAGGGCGCTGGGCGCCGCCGGGGCGGAACCGAGCGACGGCGGCATCGATGCCGGAGAGCGGGGCCGGGTGGCACGAGGCTAGAGGGCGAGCGGGCGACGGTGGTGGCCGGGGCGCGTGGCCGAGGCGGAGGAGCACGGGGCCAGCGTCGCCGGAGGGAGAGGAGGCCGGGGTGAGGTCACGGGAGGTCGCGGGCGCGGCGGATCCGGCGACGGGAGCAGAGGGGGAGGAGCGGGGCGATGCTCACGGTGGGGGGAAGGCGCGTAGGGTCTAGGCAGCGTGCTCAGGGGCGGTCGGGGACGACCGGCAAGGAGGAGGGCGGGGAGGCATTCGGCGGCGACGGGGCGGTCCGGCGTGTGGCGGCGATCTCCTCCCGATCCAGATCGGGGGGAGGATATTTCGGGGGGGAAGTGGGGGAGGCTGTCGGTGGGGAGTGGGGGGGAGTGGATAAGGGAGAGGAGTGGGGGGGCCGACCTGGGCCGGCCTGGTTGGCCCGATGGCCAGCTGGGCCGCGGTCCAGCAGGGGGGGCTTGCCACCTTTTGTTTTTTTGTTTTTTTTGTATTTTCTTTTATTATTTCTTTTCTGTTTAAATCATTTAATCCACTTAGCCATTTTATAAAGATATGTCTGTTGCACTATAATTACCTTTGTAATATTCGCCAACCACCGAACAATTTTATATTAATTTTTGAAAACTTTTATTGTTTTCATCAATTTGAATTTTGAATTTGAACGGTTTCAAATTATTGCGAGGATAGCAACAGTAATTGGGATGACGTGTCATGATTAGCGTGGGATTACTGTAGCAAAATTATCCGGGCGTTACAACTTGGGCTTCATCTTCTTCAGCAGCTTCAGGCACTGGGGCCTGGTTCTTATCTGTAGCAGGTATGTTCCTGGTACTTCTCTTTGGAGCTTGAGCTGGAGCTTTGGGGGCTGTCTTGGGCTCTGAAGGAGCTGCCCCATACTTGGTGGCATCCCCCATCAGCTTTTGTGCCATTGTAGGAGGTGCTTGAGCAGCAACCTCTTCTTCCTCTTCCTCTTCACTTTCAGAATCCTTCCTCATTGAAGGATTTCCAGTCACTCTAGCTGTTGTTTTGTTTGACCCTCTTCTTCCCTTCATCACCTGCTTTTGGCTCGAGTGAGTGTGACGCCCCCGATTCAATCATACACTAATAATACACGCAAATGTGTACGATCAAGATCAGGGACTCACGGGAAGATATCACAAGACAACTCTAGACACAAATCAGAATAATACAAGCTTTATATTACAAGCCAGGGGCCTCGAGGGCTCGAATACATAGCTCGATACACAAGAGTCAGCGGAAGAAATAATATCTGAGTACAGACATAAGTTAAACAAGGATGCCTTAAGAAGGCTAGCACAAAAGCAACAACGATCGAAGAGGCAAGGCCTCCTGCCTGGGACCTCCTAACTACTCTTGGTCGTCGATGATCTTCACGTGGTAGTATCCGTCAGCTGTGGCATCTAGCTCCAGGGATCCACCATCTGGTTGCATCAACTGGAAAGAGGAAAGAAGGGGGAAAAGGGGTAGCAAAGCAACCGTGAGTACTCATCCAAAGTAGTCGCAAGCATCAGATCTATACTAAGTATGCATTGGTATCAATTAGAAGGATTGTATCTGTGGACTGAACTGCAGAATGCCAGAATAGAGGGGAAGTCCTAGCCTATTGAAGACTAGCATCTTCAAGTAGCTCCAAGCGTCTTGCAGCATGTACAAGAGCAAAGAACCGACTCCCTATGAAAAAGCAATCTCGGAGCCACATATCCATCACATATCTCAAGTATCCATTTCTAGTTATATAAGATCAGGATATAAGTCTAAACGTCCATTACCGTGGACACAGTATTCGAATATATATCTTCCTTGCATGGGTGCACCATGTTACCCAACTCGCTCGATCACTCTGGTCGGACAAACCTTTCTGGGGTCAATGCCCGGCTCGGAAGATCAACACGTCGCAGCCCTACCTAGGCTCAGTAGAGAGGTCCCCGCCAGTCTACATCCTAAGCGCTCCGGGGTCTTGGGCCCATCGCCCAACAGCACTCCGGGTCGTTGCGTGTAGGGTGAATACCAGCACCACCTCGGATGGCCACACGATCCGACCATGCCGCACCGCTGAACTGGACGTCTGACAAAGCTTCGGCTGATACCGTGACGCCGAGGCCCATAACTATTCTTGCGTGGTGGTTAGTGTGTAAAGGCCAGAGGCCAACTCAGAACAAATACCCAAACCTGTTAGTGCATTGGGGTCTCGCGGAGACGAGCAGAGACTCATGATAAGGTGACCCGTCGCCCCGTCTCATGGACTTAAGGCAAGGGAAAACTCGCGGGTGCTCAACGGGCCCGCCCGACTTTCACATCAACTCGTGGGTACCCCTCAGGACCGACCCGACTCCAACAATGGTCTCAAGTAAAGTCAAGGTAACTGTGTGTCCAGACATCAAGGGGAAAACCCGAGGAATCACCCCCAGTGGATTTCACTCAATGTAATCATCAAGGTGAACGTAAGAGGGACCCCCCTCAAGGTTCACACTTGAGGTGTTGAACGACAGAGCCGTATCGGGAATGGTGAAAGTGGAAATCACCCTCGATGACCACGACCGAATAGCTACTCTACAGAATTATCATCAGGAGTGCGTTATGAGGGATCACCCCCGGCACTCGATAGTAGCTTTGCATAGTCGAGCAACTAAAGGGGCGTGATGTGATGTGAGGTTTCAGGCTCTGGTCATCGATCACGTTGATCGAGTCGTCGAAGATGAAGCAGGGGAAGCAAGGACAAGTGGGGGTCACTGATGGATCACTAACCAACCTATACTAAGCAGTTTAGGATAAACAGGTAGGTAACAAAAGCAGGTACAAAAGCAGGCTATGCATCAGAATAGGAGCAAACAATAACAGTAGCAAAATCTAATGCAAGCATGAGAGTATAGAATGGGCGATATCGGGATGATCAAAGGGTGGGGGGTTGCCTGGTTTCTCAAGTGAGAAGGAGGGTCGTCGTCGACGTAGTCGATCATAGGGGCATCAGCAGCGGTCTTGAGGTCTACCGGAGAAGAAGAGGGGTAAGAAACAGTAAATACACGCAAGCATAAGCATAACAAATCAAAAAGAGGGGCTAGAGGTGTTCTAACGTAGTGCTAGGTGATACTGGCGAAGGAGGAAACAATCCAGGAAAGTTTTCCCGGTTCCGGACGTCTGTCACACAGATGAACCAGAGGAGAAAACTTGCATGTTTGCTATGCTAGGGATGTGTGGCGGGCGAATAGACTGCGTATTCGGATTAGTCTCGTCATTCTAAGCAACTTTCATATAGAAAAGTTTTCCATGTGAGCTACGGTTTATTTTATATGGTTTTTCAAAGTTTTAATAATATTCTGAAATTATTATTAATTCGAAAATAAATGCTAAAATGCTAGGCGCACCCAGCATAGTATACACAAAAGTGTACCCGGTGGCTGACAGGTGGGCCAGGGGGACCCAGTTGACCAGTCAACGTTTGACTGGTCAACAGGGGTGGGACCCCCCCTATCATGCACTCATTCAGCTAATTATGGATTAGTTAGACTAACTAAGTAATTAATTTAATGAAACCATTTTAATTAAGTTAATTACCTTTTAGTTAATTTATTTATTAACATATATATTTTTATCATTCATCATCATTATTATTATTATTATTATTTTTACAGGGGCAGGCCCCACTAGTCGGTAGCCCAGGCCGACTGGGGCGGTTAACTGGGCGAACGGGCACGGGCGCCCGCGTGTGCGCCCGAGGCCACCGGGAGGGCGACGGCCACGGCCACGGGTCAGAGCCGCGCGACGCGGTGACTGGGGAAGGCGGACGCCGGCAATGGCGTGGCGCCGGTGGGCGGCATCGAAGGAGAGGTGGGGTGGCGGCTGTGGCCGGCCAGCCACGGCTGGGCCACCCGCACGCGGCCACTGGCCAAAGGCAGGGCACGGCGAGGTCGGCCAGAGCAGCGGCCAGGGCTCCGGCGTCCAGGGGCGGAGCGGCAAGATGCAGTGGCGGGGACGCGCGGGGCCGATGGCCAGTGGGTGCGGCCATGGAGCCTCTAGCGCGAGCGAAGCAGCGTGCGGGTGACGGAACGACGCGGCGACGTGGTCGGGAGAGTGGGCGCGCGCCGGAGGCGCGGCCGGATCCAATAATGGAGAGAGAGGGGGAGGGGAAGAGGGCTCGCGAGGCCCTGTAGGTGTGCTAAGGTGAGCTCGGGGAGGCGCCGGGGCTCGGGGAGGCGCCGGGGCTCGGGGCGGCGGTGGTCGACGACGGGGACGACGACGGCGCGATGCAGCCGCTGGGGAGGAGGACGGGGAAGATCCAGTGAAGTCGGGGAGGCGGTCCGGCGAGGGAGGCTTCATGCGGCGGCGGTTTTCAGGCGACAGGAGAGCGCCGGGGCGCAATGTGGGTCAGTGGGATCGGGCACTCTGCCCAGATCCAGACGGGAGGAGGAGAAGGGGATCGTGGGAAGAGAGGAGTAGGGGCGAGTGGGGATGGAACCGGCTAGGGTTCGGCTCGGGGTGGGGGTTATGCGGGGAGAGGTGGGCCGAACGAGGTGGGCTGCCGACTGGGCCGGCCAGTTGGCTAGCTGGGCCGGGTGGCCCGGGGGGGCGGGGGGGTCCATTTCCTTTTTTATCCATTTTAGCTACTACTCCTATTAAATTATAAAACTAAATGGGTTTTGTTTGATATGAGACTTGTCACATAAATCAATCACATTCTTATTTAGGAGTCACAAAAAGTTTGAGGCCAAACGGAATTGTCTACCTTTGTAGAGATCAAAAAGGCAAATTTAAATGCTCCTGGACCACTAAATAATTTCCAGGGGCACTTTGGGAATCCAAAAGAGGTTGTTTCCAACATGACAAATATCCAAGGATTATTTGCAACACATTGAACATTTTTATTTGCATGTTTGACAAATTTGAAATTGGACTCTCATTTGAATCTTGAATTTGAATTAAAATCTGGATCAAGCGAGGATTAGCAATAGTAATGTGATGACAATGCTCCATTAGCAGAGGCTTACTGTAGCTTAATTATCCGGACGTCACAATTCTCCTCCACTACAAGAAATCTCGTCCCGAGATTTAAGGGGTGGAGTAAGGGGGAAAGACTCGGGAAGGATGGAGCTCAACACAAGATAGGTGCCTGGGGGATGTTTCGATGAACGCAACATAGAGACATCTCTCGAGTTGATGTTCAAGAAAGTCATCGAGAGCAAGGTAAGGAGGTGCAATAAGAAGCTTCAACCGGGTAGGCAATCATTTGTTGCCTAAAACAGAGAGTGAAAGGGGTTCGGAGGAATGGGAATAAGTATTGAGTCTGATACCAGAATAGATCACAAGGAAGGTGGCTCGCGAATTACATACGAAACCAAGCATAAGGAACAATTTTAGAAGACAGAGATGTACAGGAGAGTCAGGTTTCGATCCTGTGGAACTGTGGGTTATGGGTACACCATGTGGGTTAAAAGCAAGAAGGCGTTACAGTTTGCATGGTCATGATAGCAAGGCAGGTCAGAGAACAACCTGTCAGTTATGTTGTCAACCACGTTGGTACCAAGGCGAGGGGTGAAGAGAACCATTTTCCTGCTTGTTAAGACGAGGCGGACCAATAGGCAAAGTTCTCGTCCATCGGTGGCTACTTGAATGTCATCAACAATAGTAACAAGGTCTTACTGACAGAGTTTGTACACAGAGGTGTTAACATAAGCAGAGAGTTATCACTGCTCAGATATAATAGTTTATAAGAATGATTAACAAAACAATGGAAGGGAAAAGTGTAGACTTGAATTAGCTACCTGTGTTCTTGGGTGTCTAACAACTTTACCCGTGGAAAATTGGAATCGGCGAGAAATACTGGTTGATGAAGAACTCATACGAGGTTATGTAGTTCCGTGATAATCTTGAGATACCAGAGGGCAATACTCGAGAGTATAGCAGAATAGAGGTTGGACGGGTCAAATGATCTACAGAAGACAAGTACTTCCACTTGTCCGAGAAATGAAATCAAAAAAGAACAATCATGGTTGGAACCACGGTTGTGAAGGTGCAAACATAGATACAAGACAAACTTATCACATGAGGATCATTATTTTGACAAGAAGCTTCCATGGTAGGATCTACATCGTGTCCATGGGCATGAACACAAAGTTCAAGGTCGACTCCCACTTCCCCAATGCATAACTTTTCATTCACTTCTCATTTTTGACAAAGTTGTAGAATTGAAAATTTATCCAAAGAAACGCCAGTAGATATAACCTGCATAATCTTCGGGTTTTCACACAGTTTGTGGAAGGCATAGGTTCAACATCGGGGCATCTTAGGAACACACTAGATCGTTGATGGCGCGCGTTGTTGCGCCCGTCTATTTAACTCTTAGGGCATCTTCAACGCGAAGCACTTGTGTAGGCGCTTGAGGAAATAAAGAAAAAGGATACTTTACTTAGCGCCTGTGTAGGAGTCCGTGCTTCCAACGCAAATATCAATCTGTAGACGCCTCACGATTTAAATTAAAATAAAACAATAACCTAAGCATCCGCTCTCCCAACGCATGAGGCAACCAAGCGCCCCTACTTTCTCTGGATTCTGTTGAGATTCCCGTACTAATCCTAGCGTTCAGGTAGCGCCGGCCGCAAGTTCATTTGCTGCATGCAGAAAAAAATATTGAAGCGCCGGACGACTACTTTTGCATCGACGCAAGCTAGATTCCTGGCTTCGACCGGGAAACAGGCAAAAAGGGCAGGAAATCGATCCTGGCGCCCATCTTAAGCGCCTGCATTGTAGATGCCCTTAGTTGTTAGGGGTATAATGTAATTTTTTTACATTTGTTTGCAATGCTTTGATGTATGATGCTTTTTGTGTGCTTGTTCTTGCCTCCCCCACTTTGTAGAGAAAGAATATGTAAGTGATGAGGGAAATCTGGTCCAATTGATCTTAAAATTCAGTTTTTTATATTCTTAGGTTTAATTGACTTGTTGTTTATTTCTTCGTGCTTGTGCTTTACTCATCCATTTTGTAGAATGATGGAACTGAAGAGAGAAATCCGGTCCGGTTGATCGAGTTGTTGGTCCAAGTTGTGGCATCAAGTGTAGAAGATTTGAATTGGGTCTTATTGGTGGATACATGTTCTGTGATTGATCGTATCCTCCACTTGGCTCCTAAAAAGCTCTCCCAGAAAGGCTTATGTAAAGACATTTACAAATAAAAATGTCGAGAAAAGATATTAGGAATATTTGAGAAAATAAAAATAAATATAGGTGGTACAAATATTTCAGATTTTTTGACAATATTTATTATCTAAAGTAATCGATGCATTATGGCCTGTAATAAAATTATAGAAGGGATTACACCTAGGCATATCATTGGGCCATGCCTCTGTCGTCGACAACCAATCCGGTCCGGTTGTTCTTCAGCAGTACCTCACTTCGTGAGAGACACCGACGCCCATGATAAATTATAGAGAAAGATAAAATATACTGAAATAAATTATTTAATGCATGTTTCCTTTGCATTTTGAAATAAGAGATTCTCCAATCGGTAGTAAGTAATAAACCATGGCAGGAAGATACTAAGCAGGAACTCTATCAACTCGCAGTACTATTTTACTTTCTTACAATTGTGTGTGTCCGTCTGTAGCTCACTTTGATTTATAGCCACCACTGGGTTATGAACATAGGAGCAACATCTATCCTTCATTAAGCAGTAACCTAAAACATGAATATGCAGGAAACACAAGAATTATAAATTAAAGTGGAACCATTGTGAGGATTAATTCAATCAAAGAAGTTGGGTCGAAAGCTATGCGTTTTGCATAGCACACTACATGACAGATCACATAATTGTTGAATCTAAGTCTTCATCGTACACTGCGTTACAACAAGAATCATGTATGTATGTACCTCTGATCAATGATATCAGACTAATCTCCACATAGAAGTAACACCAAACATGGTTATTCAATTGCAAATTTGTAAGCAATATTTTTGTATATTTCAAACCATAAAACCTGATCTATTTATATCTTGAACCATTTGTTAGTTGACAGAAATCATAGTTCACATTTATACCGAGGGTTGTACGCAAATGTTTATGTTGTTAGTTGGTTTATTAACTTTCCTTGGCATCAGCTCTCTTGTATCAGATGAGGTCTGAATCAACCAGTGTATAAATCAACAGAAAACTGGCATGAGAAGATCTTATAAGCTAAAATAAAGATTATAAACTTGCTTGCTTATTTGAGACAAACATAGTAACCTTGCAGGCCAAATAGCACACGAGAGAAACATCGCAACATTGACATGCCTGTCTACTTTTCCGGTTGGATCATAGGAATTTCTATAAATATGTGCAGTATGAAACATGGAAGTTTAATAGAATATGGGTTTGGAATTTAAGGATACCAACAAAATTAAGCTTCTGGATTAGCACTCAAAATCATTACTTCTTCTTAGGATGATCATACAACGAAACATATAGTAGTGAAAATTTGTCTATTGTAGCTGTAAGATAAGTCACCAAAACCAAAGGTCATGTATACGCTCTGAGGCCTTCAAGTTCAGTACTGCGATAGGAGGTTTGTGCAAATATGTATGACACCAAAAGATGTCATGGTTGCATGTAGCCGTCTTAGCATAACAATATAGGCGAGACTATAACTTATCTGTTGCTTTCAAATTGGACGAAGTCAGAAAGAAAAATGACCACAATATTTTTGCAATTTCCAAGATAAAGTCAAAGAAAGAGCCAAACTAACCTTCACAGCAAGCATCACCTCCAGATCAACTTCTATCACGGTTGCCTCGGGGACTTTGGCTCCTCCGGTGCAGGACTCATTATATTTCTCTTCATGGCCAAGAGGCATGCATCTATTCTTTTCACTTCTATCTTCCTGCATATGTCCATCGGTGAAAATTCAATTAATGACACAAAATATCAACAATAACATCATATATTGCAGATAACAAGAGAAGAGCATGAGAGAAGTGGGAGAGCATAACTGTTGATCAGAAATGGCATACCTGCAAACTTGTGAGATTTTTGGGGACGTGATATTTTTGCATTGCACACGCAATGTAGATTATGTCAATTAGGAAATTCCTTAGTTCCTAAATGCCTGATAGTTATAAGCAAATCAGGGCAACACGCATGCAAGACGATGATGTAGAAATGGGTGCTTCAAGGAGTGTGAACTTGCCATAGTACAATATGTACTTTTCCTCCTTTAGTAAAAAAATCTTCAAGGCATTAGAAAAAGGTGATAAAAAAATTAATGTCATGAGGACCATGCTGGTCGACCAGGCTGATATTTGAGTTTACAATAAAATTATCATCCATTGGAACCAGCTAGCAGCTAGCACTTGTTATGACAAACCAAAATGCATCATTGGTGTTATTTCATACTCCCTCCGTTCCTAAATACAAGTCTTTTTAGAGATTCAACTACAAACTACATACGGATGTATATAGACATATTTTAGAGTGTAGATTCACTCATTTTGCTATGTATGTAGTCTATAGTGAAATCTCTAAGAAGACTTACATTTAGGAACGGAGGGAGTATAAGTGTACTACCAATGTTACATGTTTGCAGAATGTAATCACAGAACTACATATAAACCCCCCATCATAAAACACGAGAATTCAGAATGAATATAAGAAATGTTCACCGAGTCAGGTGTATACCTTAATATAATCCTTGAAATTTTCCATCGATGTCTCAATTGGTTCTACAAGCAATCAAAAAGCCAAATGCCCAACAGACATGTAATCAAATATATAATAATGAAAACAAATAAATTACTTGTAGATGCTTAAGTCACATTACATGGGCATAGGAAGTTGAAAGAAAAGTAATCACACTCGGTGGTGCTCGAACCACCTAAATAGAATCATACGCTTTGGCCACAAGAGCTTCCCTGATAATATTCCTTGTTGTGTATGCAAGCAGCTGCATACCAAGCTATGTGAATCTGGTTTATATACAAAAAAACGAACACATTGGAAAGCTTTGCCCACATCAAGGAATAGAGGGAGGGGATAAATTATAAATGCCACGCATTGGTTTGATGTTTGTTGGGCGAATTGGATTAGAGAAGATATTGGGCCTTGCGGCACAGATGATGTGCACCCTCACCTTTGGCATGCTGCCCGGACTCGTTTCTCACATGTTTTGCCTGCAGCTCAGTGCCTAAAACACCAAACAGAGGTACAAGTAGATCAGGGAAGAACGGGGTTGAATGGGGTATCAAGGACCGCAAGACGAACCGTATAGAGGACCTTCATGCTCGCCATGTACTCCTCCATGGCTGTCGGCCTGAGCAGTGGATCATGTCAGACTGTAGACAACGGCGGCGGAGAGTCTTCAACGAGTTATGAGTTGGTGGAGCAAGAAAGACAAGCTGAGGTAGTGGTGCGTGCGCTCCAAGGACGGTTCCGTGAGGGGTAGCGGAGGCAGAGAACGGCGGCGAATCAGATCTCGCTCCTCCAGTCAGTCCGACCGCGCGCATCGACTTCCATGCCTCGACCCGACACCTCCGGTCCAATCGTGCACCTCGCATCAGGAGGATTGGATGGACGCCGCTCCTCTGTATCTCCCTGCCACATCAGCTGCTACCTCCGTCCCGCCTCGATCCGTCTGGCCACTCATCATCGCCAACCCTAGCCGCCACTCGCAGGAGTGGCTTGCGGGAGGAGGACCAACAATGACGGGGAACAGAAGATGTCGCACATTTTTTTTTTTTTTTGAGACACGGCACCCTTTTATTAATTGCAAATGTTCATAGGAATACAAATAATCTCGGGCAAATCTAAGAGCCAAACATGGCGCCCGGTAGAGAGAGAGGATGCCGCTTTGGCGAGGTTATGGGCCTCAACATTAAACTGACGATACTCATGGATAAATTTAACATCTCGGAACAAACTCCGTTGAAAGTTGATCTCTCGCAAGATAGTCGCGTACCGGCAGGTGGTCTCAGATGTGATATTGGCCACCACTTCTAGGCAGTCTGAAGCAATACACAACGAGTCGAGATGAAGATCTGTAGCCAAATCCATAGCCTCCTTGCACGCTTGGGCTTCAAGTGTCGCAGGATCGACGAGCCCCTCAAAGACGACGGCTGAGGCGCCCATGTATTTGCCACTCTTGTCCCTGCATATTACCGCTGCAACCCCCTTTGAGCCGTTCCTAGCCAGGCCGGCATCCACGTTCATTTTGAACTCGTGAGCATCAGGTTGCAGCCAGCAGGGGCCTGTGGGAACTGTTTCTGTCATATGCGTTCCATGCATGCCTATGGAAATTGCATGCATACCCCTCGCCTTTGCATGCAGTGCCTGGGGCTGATTAGTTTTGAGTGCAGAAGCCAGCTCCAGATCCTCTAAGTATTTCTGAATGAACAAATGAGTGCTCATGGGACTTTGGAACTGCTCATCATGGATAGCTCGTCGGCGTGCCCACCAGATCGCCCATATAGTGACTAGTGCTCGCGCAAGATCAGCTATCGGTAGTGTGTCAATTAACCACAACATCCAAACCTTTGCATCATCAGTACGATTAGAGATAAGCACATCCGTCAGCTCCTCGTCGGCCAGCGCCCAGACGCACCTTGCAAGCCGGCAGTCAAAGAGAGAATGACGCCATGTATCTAGAGCCGCATGACAAATCGAGCATTCAGCCGAGTCTGCCATCTTCCTGTGTTTTCGAACTTCGCCTGTGGGGATGGACGTTTTAGCAAGTCGCCATGCAAAACCTTTGATTTTTGATGGAATCGTGGCGCCCCACAATTTTGACCAAGAGCGCATGTCCGCGCCAATATTTGAGTGTCCAGGGTTGCCCTCAAGCCAATCAGTCCGCTGCTCCTTTGTGGCTGCCAGGAGCCTGTAAGCCGAACGTACACTAAAAAGGCCCCTCTTATCATAGTGCCAAGACCAGAAGTCTGCTTGTACCTTAGAGCTAAGAGGGATGTTTAGGATTTCTGCCTTGTCCATGTCATAAAAATGCTCCTCAAGTAACTGAATGTCCCACGAAGCCGAGGCATGATCAATTAATTCCGAAACCATCTGTGGGGGGTTAGGCGCCTTTGGACACACCGGGCGCAATTTGAAATCGCGAGGGATCCAATTATCATGCCATATATGGGTACCATCTCCTGTTCCAATCCTTTTGATAAGCCCGAGTTTCAGGGTGTCTCTCCCTTCTACTATAGATCGCCACACTTGCGATGGATTTTTACCAAGTTCAGCATCTAGTACCGAGCACGCGGGGTAATACACAGCCTTGAGGATCCGAGCACTTAGGGAAAGTGGTTCTTGTAGGAGACGCCATGCTTGACGTGCCAACAACGCTAAGTTAAAAAGCTCTATATCACGGAATCCCATGCCTCCCATATACTTAGGTTGTGACATTACATCCCAAGATACCCATGCTGTCCTTCTTTCTCCTTTCTTTGATCCCCACCAGAATTTCCGTAACAGACCATTAATATGTTGACAGAGCCCTCGTGGAAGCTTGAAGCATGCCATAGAGTAGGTTGGAATTGCCTGAGCGACAGATTTTATGAGAACCTCCTTCCCACCTACAGACAGTGCTTTCTCCATCCATCCTTGAACTTGTTTCCAGATTCTATCCTTGAGATACTTAAATGAGCCCTCCTTCGTTCTGCCCACATCAGAAGGCAGGCCCAAGTACTTTCCCGAAAGCTTCTCATTCTGGACATCCAACGTTTGTTTGATCTCCTGCTTCATCATGTCAGAGCATCCCTTGCTGAAAAAAATTGAGGATTTGTCCTTGTTTATACGCTGACCCGACGCTGCACAATATTTTTGTAAAATAGATTCAACCCTCATAGCCATCTCCGGAGTGGCATCAAAAAATAAGAGACTGTCATCCGCAAAAAGTAGATGGTTAACTTGCGGTGCACCTGGGGCGACAGTGATCCCATGAATGCTCTCAGCTGGGTTAGAGGTCTTGAGCAGGCAAGAGAGTCCCTCCGCAGCCAGCAAAAATAAATAGGGAGAAATCGGATCACCCTGTCGAATACCTCGTGTTGGTCGAAACTCATCCAAACGCCCACCATTAAACATGACTGAGAATGACACAGAAGTTACACACCTCATAACGGTGTCGGTAAAGCGGGTACTGATCCCTAGTTTCAGCATGACAGCTCTCAAATATGACCACTCCAACCTATCATACGCCTTCATCATATCTAGTTTCAAAGCACAAAATTTATTTCCCTTCACTTTCCTGGTCTTCATATAGTGCAGACACTCATAGGCAGAAATAAAGTTGTCAGTAATAAGACGGCCTGGTACAAATGCAGATTGTTCTTCGGAGATGATGTCAGGGAGAATGAGTTTGAGCCGGTTAGCCAATACCTTCGATGCAATCTTAAAGATCACATTGCAGAGGCTGATCGGTCGAAACTGTCCTAAATTTTTTGGACTTGCTATCTTGGGAATTAATACAATGAACGTTTTGTTTATCTCCTCCGGTGAATCAACTCCACTCAGAACACGCAGCACTATATCGGTCACCTCATCACCACATAGATCCCAATGTCGCTGAAAAAAGTGAGCAGGAAATCCATCAGGGCCAGGTGCCTTAGTGGGAAACATTTGGAACAACGCCGTCTTCACCTCTTCTTTACTGTACGGCGCGTTTAGCTTACTGTTCATTTGTCCATCAACCTTCACAGGTATACGAGACAAAACTTCTTCTATCCCAACAGTGTTCTCGGAAGCGTATAGATTTTCATAAAAACTTGTGGCCATGGATTCCATCTCGTGACCTTCGGTGCAAAAAGTACCATCTCCCCGCTGTAAAAGCACAATGCGGTTCTTAGCTTTTCGGGCACTCGCTTTCCGATGAAAAAATTTGGAGTTGCTATCCCCCTCAGAGAGCCACTGAATACGTGCCCGTTGTCGCCACATAATCTCTTCCCTGAAGCACAATTCAACAATACGTTCCTCCACTGCTTTTCCTCATCAGATGGTGCAACTCTCGTTACTACGGCCCTTAATTCCTCCAGCCGGCGCCGTAGGTGGCGCAATTCCATCCGGACTGATCCAAAGGTGGCCCGGCCCCATCGCTGCAAGTGTCCGGCTAAGTTGGATAATTTATTTGAGAGATCACCAACTGAACTAGCGCGGCCAGTAGACCTCCAGGCTTCCTCCAGCATATATGTGAAGCGACTATCACGCTCCCACATTACTTCATACCTGAACGGCTGTTGTTTCACTCGAACACTATCATCAATGCGAACAGTCTCTAGAAGGATAGGGGAGTGATCAGACTTCACGGCTGTAAGGTGTTCCAAGTGTGCAAATGGAAATAGAGCGGACCAGCATGCGGACGCCAAAGCTCGATCCAAACGCACTCGACAATAGCTACCTCCTGAAACCTTCTTCTCCCATGTCCAGTCCAGCCCTCGATACCCAAGATCAGCAAGGCCGCATACATCCACGGCTTCACGGAAAGCCTCAATCTGTGCACTATCTCGTTCATGCACCCCCATCTGCTCTTCTAGCCTGAGAATCTCATTAAAGTCCCCGATACACATCCATGGTAGAGTGCTTTCTCCTCTCAAGCGCTTCATGGTGTCCCAGGTTTTATATCGAAGGCTACGTGTAGCTTCGCCATAAAAACATGAGAGCCTCCACTGTTCGATCCCTGGTTCCTTTACCCATGCATCAACATGATACTGTGAATAATTTTTTATTGCCAAATCGACAGAATTCTTCCAAAGGATACAAATGCCGCCACTGCGACCAGAACTACCAACTCCAAAACTGAAATCAAAGCCAAGAGAAAAACGAAGACCCTCTACACGACTCTTTTGCAACTGAGTTTCGACTAAGCAAAGAATCGTGGGCGTACTTATCTCCACTAGGTCGCGGAGTTCTCTAACTGTCGCGGGATCGCCAATCCCGCGACAGTTCCAACTTAAGATTTTCATTGGGCCTGGCGGCGCTCACTGTCGGAGCCCGCCAATAGTGCCAACTTATCATTCTTCTTCGTTGGTGAGACTGCCTTCTTTGCCTTCTTCAGTTCCCTGGGTGAGACGTACGCCGGCGGGAGCGGTGGTATGATTAACAACTCCTTGCCGGCTTCAAATTTGCTAGTTGAGAACGCCTCACTAAGATTCTTGCGCATTGGTGGTTCAGCCTCCTTTGAATTGGTAGGATCAGCAGCAGGCTTCAAGGGGCTTGTAGCAGTTTCCCCATCCTCCTCATCATCATCCAGTTTAGCTTCTGTAGAAGACCTCTTACGTGGTGGAGCATCACCCCGACCAGCACCAAACCTACCACGCCCCCTGGACCGGCCCCCTCGAGTAGTACGTCCTCCATATTGCTGCTGTTCCGGAGCCGGGTCCTTCCGCTGGGCCAGCATCCAACTTCCAAACTGTCGCTGTTTTGGTTCCCAAACACCATCTCCACACTCTTCATGATTGTGTCCCATGAGTCCGCAGACTTGACAAAAGAATGGTATCTTCTCGTACTTGACTGGGAGAAAATGTCGCCCCTCTCCCGTGACATTCAGTGGCGTGACCCTGGTGAGAGGTTTATGCACCAGTACCCTTGCTCGAACTCTGATGTAGTCTCCCTTGTAATATAACTTGGGAGCGAGTTGAGTCTCCTTCACACGGCCTATGCGGCGAGCAAGCTGATCCACCACTTCAACCTTGCGGTATAAATCGGGGATATTGTGAATTTGTGCCCACACGTACAGTCCATCAAAGACCACCGATGCTGGGTCTGTCTTGCCATCATAGTCCTCGATTAGCAACCCCATCCCCTTGAACAGCCATGGGCCGCCATGAACGACCTTCTTCCAATCACCCAAGCAAAACATCTGGAACACAAAAAGGTTGTCTCCAGCCTCTCTGTACTTCGGCACATGCGCTAGTCCCCATACTGATTTTAAAGTTTCAAACATCGCCGAGGAGCTAAAGGGACGCGTCGTGTTCAGCTTACCGATCGCCATCCATCGTGCCTCTGCCTCAAACTTCTTAACCTCCTCTTCCCCTACTATCACATCATCCAGCTCCTCGTCCTTCAGATCGAGGTGCTGCAACATCTCCTCTAGATTCTTCCCGGTCCAGCCGGCCGACGACGAGGACCCCTCTGGAGCCGCCATCTAGGGTTAGGGCGAGACGAACGTCGAGTGGAGAGGATAGCCACACGATCACAGCGCCAACAGCAGCAGACGAGGATGATCTGCGCTAGTAGGAGAGGGATCGGCGGCGAGGTAAACTCACGACGGCGATGGGATCGCCGCCTGAGGACGAAAAACCCTAAGCGAGAGGGTAGGTAGCCAGCCTTTGCTTGGTCAGTCGTGTCCCTATGTAAGTTTATGGATGTTGTAGAAGATGTCGCACATCTTCTGTGTTTTCCCGATGGGCCGTGCTTGCCCCAACCGCTAAAAAAGGCCTGCCTAGCCCAATCAACCAGAGATGGCCGATTTTTCCACCAGAGTAGCCTCCCTCGCACAGCTAGCCCACACGATTAATTACATGTTAGACAAGTCATCAGATGGCTAAAAACAACCAGAAACTCAGATCTGACGGCTAAAACCCCTGATGGCCTGAGAGGGCTGGGAGGGTGCGCAGTTTTAATATATCTAAATACCACAAACTTTAGGAATAACTAACTCAAGCTCGGAAGTAGAGCATGCTTGAGAAAAGCATGGGATACAATTTACCAAAGGCATTATGTATCTGAGGAAAAGTTCATAAGGTTACTGAATATGAAGGACCCTATTGGATAAAACCCAACAAAGGATCTGCTGGTACACGAGGGATCTGATGTGAGTATCGATACTTGGCCAGAAGAAGAAAAACATGCGAAGAAGTCAGATTATAGAACCAACTGACTAATTCAAAGCTCAAGTCCAAAGGAATTATCATTTCCGAAATCAAGGGATCAGAGGCAAATGCTCTGACCAAGGATGGTTAAGTTGAATAGACTTAGGGCACAATCGATGGTAATCTGATTGGCCGAGAACCAACTCATGTTCGAGAAGACGTCTGAGCCGGAAAGATAATCTATAAGGATCAACTGATGATTGCGACACAGACATATCAAATCGAAAGACTCAAGATGATAATGACAAAGGACGTCAATGGATACTGCTAGGAATATGGAATTAACCAGAGTGTAGGCAGGTAAGACTTTCTAGAGCAATAGGCGACAGAGGTCATAGAAAGCTCGGATTGTACTACCAAATATCTTATGAAGCATAAGAATAACTGGGGTGAATGGATACTCGATAAGAGCAAGTAATTATCCGAAGGGGTATTCATGCGGCAAGGACTGCAGGGCAGTAAGCATAAAGGATCCTCGGAACATCGAAGAATATTTCAAGACGTCTTGTAATAACAAGAGCAACTGGGGATGAAGGTATGAACGACAACATAGGTAGTTACACATAAGGATTTATCGGTGTTAGGGATTGCAACGATGGAGGGAACAAGGGTCTCGAGAAAACTTCGGAGAGTATCTTCATAAACTTCTGCTGCACCAATTAATCATCTGGAGTGAGGGGCTCTCCGGGAGAAAGTATTTACAAGAACCTAGACTTGTTAGCAAAATCAATTAACCAGAATGGAAGAGAGATCAGATTCCTAGAGTATTGACGAGGAATAAAAGATCCTAATACCACTCAATTGGCGACATGGGGCCGTAAGCCACACACATGTTAGTAAAACAGTTTTTCAAAGACTAGACTCAACTTCGGCCAAGGAGTTGGAAAGGGGGATCATACAGGCAGTCGGCTCTGATACCAACTTGTGACGCCCCCGATTCAATTGTACACTAATCATACACGCAAATGTGTACAATCAAGATCAGGGACTCACGGGAAGATATCAAAACACAACTCTAGACACAAATCAAAATAATACAAGCTTTATATTACAAGCCAGGGGCCTCGAGGGCTCGAATACATAGCTCGATACACAAGAGTCAGCGGAAGCAACAATATCTGAGTACAGACATAAGTTAAACAAGGATGCTTTTATATCGATATTTATTGCATTATGGGTTGTTATTACACGTTATGTCATGATACTTATGGCTATTCTCTCTTATTTTACAAGGTTTATCATAAAGAGGGAGAATGCCGGCAGCTGGAATTCTGGCTGGAAAAGGAGCAAATATTGGAAACCTATTCTGCACAGCTCCAAAAGTCCTGAAACTCCACGAAAGTGATTTTTGGAATTAATAAGAATTATTAAGTAAAGAAAGTACCAGAGGGGGCCCACACCCTGGCCACGAGGGTGGGGGCGCCCCCCCCCCCCCCACTACTGGGCGTGCCCCCTTGTCTCGTGGGCTCCCTGGTGGCCCTCCGGTGCCCATCTTCTGCAATATGAAGGCTTTTACCCTGGAAAAAATCATAAGCAAGCTTACGGGACGAAACTCCGCCGCCACGAGGCGGAACCAATCTAGGGCTCCGACGGAGCTGTTCTACTGGGGAAACTTCCCTCCGGGAGGGGAAAATCATCACCATTGTCATCACCAACGATCCTCTCATCGGTAGGGGGTCAATCTCCATCAACATCTTCACCAGCACCATCTCCTCTCAAACCCTAGTTCATCTCTTGTATCTAATCTTGTATCAAAACCACAAATTGGTACCTGTGGGTTGCTAGTAGTGTTGATTACTCCTTGTAGTTCATGCTAATTGGTTTATTTGGTAGAAGATCATATGTTCAGATCCTTAACTCCTCTGATCATGAACATGAATATGCTTTGTGAGTAGTTACGTTTGTTCCTGAGGACATGGGTGAAGTCTTGCTATTAGTAGTCATGTGAATTTGGTATTCGTTCGATATTTTGATGAGATGTATGTTGTCTCTCCTCTAGTGGTGTTATGTGAACGTCGACTACATGACACTTCACTATTATTTGGGCCTAGAGGAAGGCATTCGGAAGTAATAAGTAGATGATGAGTTGCTAGAGTGATAGAAGCTTAAACCCTAGTTTATGCGTTCCTTCGTAAGGGGCTGATTTGGATCCACTAGTTTCATGCTATAGTTAGGTTTACCTTAATACTTGTTTTGTAGTTGCGGATGGTTGCAATAGGGGTTAATCATAAGTGGGATACTTGTCCAAGAAAGGGCAGTACCCAAGCACCAGTCCACCCACATATCAAATTATCAAAGTACCGAACGCGAATCATATGAGCGTGATGAAACTAGCTTGACGATAATTCCCATGTGTCATCGGGAGCGCTTTTCTCATTATAAGAAATTGTACAGGCTTGTCCTTTGCTACAAAAAGGATTGGGCCACCTTGCTGCACCTTATTTACTTTCTTTGCTTGTTACCCGTTACAAATTATCTTATCACAAAACTATCTGTTACCTACAATTTCAGTGCTTGCAGAGAATACCTTAGTGAAAACCGCTTGTCATTTCCTTCTGCTCCTCGTTGGGTTTGACACTCTTACTTATCGAAAGGACTACGATAGATCCCGTATACTTGTGGGTCATCAAATCCTTTCTTTCCTTCATATTTTCAGCCACTGGGTGACTGTCATTATGGTCTAGAATCCTGGGCTTGAGCTTTGTGAGCACTGGGGCCTTGTTCTTATCTGTAGCAGGTATGTTCTTGGTACTTCTCTTTGGAGCTTGAGCTGGAGCTTTGGGGGTTGTCTTGGGCTTTGAAGGAGCTGCCCCATACTTGATGGCATCCCCCATCAGGTTTTGTGCCTTTGCAGGAGGTGCTTGAGCAGCAACCTCTTCTTCCTCTTCCTCTTCACTTTCAGAATCCTTCCTCATTGAAGGATTTCCAGTCACTCTAGCTGTTGTTTTGTTTGACCCTCTTCTTCCCTTCATCACCTGCTTTTGGCTCAAGTGAGTGTGACGCCCCCGATTCAATCGTACACTAATCATACACGCAAATGTGTACGATCAAGATCAGGGACTCACGGGAAGATATCACAACACAACTCTAGACACAAATCAAAATAATACAAGCTTTATATTACAAGCCAGGGGCCTCGAGGACTCTAATACATAGCTCGATACACAAGATTCAGCGGGAGCAACAATATATGAGTACAAACATAAGTTAAACAAGGATGCCTTAAGAAGGCTAGCACAAAAGCAACAACGATGGAAGAGGCAAGGCCTCCTGCCTGGGACCTCCTAACTACTCCTGGTCATCGACGATCTTCACGTAGTAGTATCCATCAGCGGTGGCATCTGGCTCCAGGGATCCACCATCTGGTTGCATCAACTGGAAAGAAGAAAGAAGGGGGAAAAGGGATAGCAAAGCAACTGTGAGTACTCATCCAAAGTACTCGCAAGCATCAGATCTATACTAAGTATGCATTGGTATAAATTGGAAGGGTTGTATCTGTGGACTGAACTGCAGAATGCCAGAATAGAGGGGAAGGCCTAGCCTATCAAAGACTAGCATCTTCAAGCAGCTCCAAGCGTCTTGCAGCATGTAGAAGAGTAAAGAATAGCAGTTTAATATTTAACAAACATGTTGTAGAACCAACGCCCAGAGATCCTTCTCCGACTCCCTATGGAAAAGCAATCTCGGAGCCACATATCCATCACATATCTCAAGTATCCATTTCTAGTTATATAAGATCAGGATATAAGTCTGAACGTCCATTACCGTGGACACGGTATTCGAATATATATATTCCCTGTAGGGGTGCACCACGTTACCCAAAACACTCGATCACTCTGGCCGGACACACCTTTCTGGGGTCAATGCCCGGCCTCGGAAGATCAACACATCGCAGCCCTACCTAGGCTCAGTAGAGAGGTCCCCGCCGGTCTACATCCTAAGCGCTCCAGGGTCTTGGGCCCATCGCCTGCAGCAACTCCGGGTTGTTGCGCGCAGGGTGAATACCAGCACAGCCTCGGATGGCCAGCACGATCCGACCGTGCCGCACTGCTGAACTGGACGTCTGACAAAGCTTTGGCTGATACCGCGATGCCGAGGCCCATAACTATTCTTACGTGGTGGTTAGTGCGTAAAGGCAGAGGCCAACTCAGAACAAATACCCAAACCTGTTAGTGCATTGAGGGCTCGCGGAGACGAGGAGAGACTCACGATAAGGTGACCCCGTCGCCCCGTCTCATGGACTTACGGCAAGGGCCCAGACTGCCCGGTTGTGCCACGTGGAAAACTCGCGGGTGCTCAACGGGCCCGCCCGACTTTCACATCAACTCGCGGGTACCCCTCAGGACTGACCCGACTCCAACAATGGTCTCAAGTAAAGTCAAGGTAACTGTGTGTCCATGCATCAAGGGGAAAACCCGAGGAATCACCCCCGGTGGACTTCACTCAATGTAATCATCAAGGTGAACGTAAGAGGGACCACCCTTGAGGTCTTGAATGACAGAGCCATATCGGGAATGGTGAAAGAGGAAATCACCCTCGATGACCACGACCGGATAGCTACTCTACAGAATTACCATCAGGAGTGCGTTATGAGGGATCACCCTCGGCACTCGATAGTATCTCTGCAGAGTCGAGCAACTAAAGGGGCGTGAGGTGATGTGAGGTGTCAGGCTCTGGTCATCGATCACGTTGATTGAGTCGTCGAAGATGAAGTAGGGGCAACAAGGACAAGTGGGGGTCACTAATGGATCACTAACCAACCTATACTAAATAGTTTAGGATAAATAGGTAGGTAACAAAAGCAGGTACAAAAGCAGGCTATGCATCAGAATAGGAGCGAACAATAACAGTAGCAAAATCTAATGCAAGCATGAGAGTATAGAATGGGCGATATTGGGATGATCAAAGGGGGGGGGGCTTGCCTGGTTGCTCAGGCAAGAAGGAGGGTCGTCGTCGACGTAGTCGATCACAGGGGCATCGGCAGCGGTCTCGAGGTCTACCGGAGAAGAAGAGGGGGAAGAAACAGTAAATACATGCAAACATAAGCATAACAAATCAAAAAGCGGGGCTAGAGGTGTTCTAACGCAGTACTAGGTGATACTGGCGAAGGGGGAAACAGCCGGGAAAGTTTTCCCGGTTCCGAACGTCTGTCAGACAGATGAACCAGAGGAGAAAAGTTGCATGTTTGCTATGCTAGGGATGTGTGGCGGGCGAACAGACCACATATTTTGATTAGTCTCGTCGTTCGGAGCAACTTTCATATAAAAAAGTTTTCCATTCGAGCTACGGTTTATTTTATATTGTTTTTCAAAGTTTTAATAATTTACTGAAATTATTATTAATTCGAAAATAAATGCTAAAATGCTAGGCGCACCCAGCATAGTGTACACAAAAGTGTACTCAGTGGCTGATAGGTGGTCCAGGGGGACCCACTTGACCGCTCAACGTTTGAGTGGTCAACAGTGGTGGGACCCCCCTGTCATGCACTCATTCACCTAATTATGGATTAGTTAGACTAACTAAGTAATTAGTTTAATTAAACTATTTTAATTAAGTTAATTACCTTTTAGTTAATTAATTAACTAATTAATTTATTAATTAATATATTTTTTATCATTCATCATTTTCTTTATTATTATTATTATTTTTACAGGGGTAGGCCCCACTAGTCGGTAGCCCAGGCCGACCAAGCCGGTTAACGGGGCGAACGGGCACGGGCGCCCGCATGTGCGCCCGAGGCCACCGGTAGGGCAACGGCCACGGCCACGGGTCGGATCCGCGCGACGCGGTGACTGGGGAAGGCGGACGCCGGCGGTGGCGTGGCGCCGGCGGGCGGCATCGAAGGAGAGGTAGGGCGGCGGCTGTGGTGGGCCAGCCACGGCTGGACCGCACACACGCGGCCACTGGCCGAATGCAGGGCACGGCGAGGTCGGTCAAAGCAGTGGCCAGGGCTCCGGCGTCCAGGGGCGGAGCGGCAAGCTGTAGTGGCGGGGACGCGCGAGGCCGATGGCTAGGGTGGTGCGGCCATGGAGCCTCTGGCGCGAGCGGAACAGCGTGCGGGCGACGGAACGACCCAGCTACGTGGTCGGGGGAGCGGGCGCGTGACCGGATCCAATAATGGGAGAGAGAAGGGGAGGGGAAGAGGGATCATGAGGCCCTGTAGATGTGCTAAGGTGAGCTCGGGGAGGCGCTGGGGCTCGGGCGGCGGTGGCGACGACGGGGACAGCAACGGCGCGACGGAGCCGCTGGGGAGGAGGACGGGGATGATCCGGCGAAGTCGGGGAGGCGGCCCGGCGAGGGAGGCTTCGTGCGGTGGCGGTTGTCAGGCGACAGGAGAGCGCCGGGGTGCAACAGGGGTTAGCGGGCTCGGGCACTCTGCCCAGATCCAGACGGGAGGAGAAGGGGATTGTGGGAAGAGAGGAGTAGGGGCAAGTGGGGATGGAACCGGCTAGGGTTTGGCTCAGGGTGGGGGTTATGCGGGGAGAGGTGGGCCCGCCGGGGTGGGATGCCGACTGGGCCAGCCAGTTGGCTAGCTGGGCCGGATGGCCCGGGGGGGTTTCATTTCCTTTTTTATCCATTTTAGCTACTACTCCTATTAAATTATAAAACTAAATGGCTTTTGTTTGATATGAGACTTGTCACATAAATCAATCACATTCTTATTTAGGAGTCACAAAAAGTTTGAGGCCAAAAGGAATTGTCTAACTTTTTAGAAATCGAAAAGGCAAATTTAAATGCTCCTGGACCACTAAATAATTTCCAGGGGCACTTTGGGAATCCAAAAGAGGTTGTTAGCAACATGACAAATATCCAAGGATTATTTGCCACACATTGAACATTTTTATTTGCATGTTTGACAAATTTGAAATTGGACTCTCATTTGAATCTTGATTTTGAATTAAAATCTGGATCAAGCGAGGATTAGCAATAGTAATGTGATGACAATGCTCCATTAGCAGAGGATTACTGTAGCTTAATTATACGGACGTCACAGTGAGAAAACCATAGTTTCCTGAGTGGAAGTTCTAGCCTTTGACATGGGAACTCTCCTGGCAGGTGCCTTCTTGTGCGTTCCAGGCTTTGTTGCAACAGCAGTTCCATATTCCTTTTTCAACACTTCCTTTTTGGATCTAACTTTCTCCTCAACCACATAATCCTCATCCTCTGAATCTGAGGTTCTCTTCTTCCTTGTCCTTGTTGCTGCCTTGGGCAAGTTGCTTGGAGTGGTCCTGGTGCCATCATCTGAACTGCTGGAGAGACTAGTGCCCTCACTCATCTGCACTTGCTCTTCTGATTTGTTCTGGCTATCACTCTGGTCAGACATTCTGCACAGCAAACTGAGAACTATCCCTGTGAATAGATGTAGATGAGGTAGAGTAGATGAGCATCACAAAGTGCAGAGTTTTTGTAAAAATAATGAGTAAAAAACTTAGTTTTAGTTTTCTACAGGAAGCATTTCGGAGCTACCGATTTGAAAAACTCAGTGACACTGAAGCAACTTTGGAGTCTAACATGTGGAATAGTTCAGACCACGGCACAGTTCGGTGACTCTAAGTTTGCTAGGGTTTCACAAAGTCCTGGTATCGGTCATACCGATTTGCAATTTTCGGTCAGATCGAAAATCACATGTGCTTTGGCCTAAGCCAAATCGGTGGAACCGATTCCTACAACTCAGTCGGTTCGAGGTGAGTCCGGCGGAAACCGAACCCTAGATTTTCAAATAAAATCTAATGGAGATTCTCTGTGGATGGATAGATCTCATACATGGAATAGAACATGGCATTGACCCTGTGCGTAGAATTGGAAGTAAAAGGAGTGCACAAGGGGTCGAACTCATACCCTAGTTCGGCGATGAGTTTGCTACGGCGACAACGGCGGCGAAGAAATCCGTTGACGGTGACGGAGACCAACAGAGGGAGGTTGCTGGCGACGAGGTGACGATCCAGAGACCCGAGAGGCAGAGCGGGACACGCACGGGCGACCGGGTTTTGAAGTGATTTTCAAAATCTGGCCCGTTAGTATTTATATCCTAACACTGTCGGTGTGACCGAGTGGAACAATTCGGTGGCACCGAGACGCAGAATCGCAAGCGGTTACTGCAACTCGGTGAGACCGAAGGGTTCTAATCGGTTGCACCGAGATTGAAACTTGTTCAACCCAGTGAACTCGGTGTGACCGAAATGGAGGACTCGGTCAGACCGAAATACACAGTGAGGTTTTGGAATTTTTAAGTGGACTCGGTCAGACCGAAACTTGTTCAACCCAGTGAACTCGGTGTGACAAAAAAGGACTCCGAGTGCTCCTCACACAGAGGGTTTGAATTTGACTTAGATCAAACTTTGTGATGTAGCATGAATAGAGTTCTAGAAGAGAAAAGCATAGATAGCTAGAGGGAGTTCTTAGGCATTCTTGTGCATCCATTTGGCAAAAAGAAGAAATTCCAAACAATCAAATCAAGAAATGGATGTCCTTGAATGAGAAGAAGTATGCAACCAACATGCTCACACAATAAAATGGCAGCTAAAATATGTGGCAAAGCATGCACAATCAGTCTAGCATCTATCAAGCAATTGGCGATGAGTAGGTCATCTATATATGAGTATATTGACTTAGGAGTCAAATGAGAACATTTGATCATAGGTCATACTCATCGTTTAAGCACAAGTGGGGTTACCACTTTTACATAAACCATCGTTGTGTTCACACCATTAGAGTTGCTTTAGCTCAATTCTTAGAGTAAAGCTCCCCCTAGATGTGATATTCCCCCTAAGAGGGATCAACTAACCTTGGTTTTTTTGATGATGACTTCATGTAGATATCGAAGATGTGGATGCTCATTGCTGATGTAGATCATTTGAAGCAATCCATTGGAGTGAGTTGCACTTTCAATACCTACATGGGTTAGTCCCACAAGGAACAAACAAAGATATCCATAGACATAGAGTGAAGCACACACATGATGATGTCTATGAAAGCATTAGGTTACCTTGTTCCTTGTCTTACCAACAAGAGGGTTTGTGACTCCTTGAACTAGTGCAAGATGTGGAAGTTGTTTGCACTTGTCCTTGACAAAATAAATATGCATGAAGTATGTTGGCAGAGTCACCCTCAAGAGCTCTCTAGTTCTTCTTCTTCGGGATCCACATCATCTTTATGGGAATCCTTGGAGTTGTAGATGTACTTGACGAAGTAGAATCTGATGAAGTCTTGGGAACCCACTTGACAAAGGCCTTCAGAGCATCTTCAAATGCATAAATCTCTTCTTGAAGCTTGTCCTTGCCTTTTAGCTTGTGGTCTTGTGGTGGAAGATCATCTTGAGCTTGTGTCCCCTTGAAGGAAGTAGGGTCATACTTCCCTTGTTGATGAACAAACTTCGTCTTGGGGTATTGATCTTCGTCCCACTCAACTCCATTGGCATTGAACTTTCGTTCAAAACCAACACCTTGATTCTTTCGGTGCCTTCCTTGCTTGCGGACAATTTCCTCAAATTGCTTACTTCCGGCTAGGATTTTGTAAACACCTTTCTCTACAATTCCCTCCAATCAGCTATTTTCTTGCTCAATGTAACTTGGCAAAGAGAATCATTACTAGAATCAAGAGAACTACTAGAAGCAACAATATTGGATTTAGCATGATTATTGTTACTACTAGAAGAAGAATCTTTCTTGTTCTTGTTGATAGACTTTACTTGTGGCATGTAAGTAGATAAGAGTAAAGGCTTGGCAATGTAACAACTTTTCTTCCGAAGATCATCATTGATGGCTTTTAAGAACTCATGCTCTTGCTCAAGATTGAGCTTTTCGAAGCGTAACTTCTCATGAGTTTTTTAAAGTTCTCGATGATCTTCTGAAGTAGTTTCATGAGCTAACTTAAGAGTGTTTAGTTCTTTAGTTAGATGCTCAATCTTCTCCTTATCATTGTCATTCATTTTAGCATGATTAATTGACGTTTCATCATAGTATTCATCACTAGAGTTGTCAACAAGTAAATCATGTTCACCTAGCAAATCATCTTCATCACTATTGAAATCAACGTACTCGGGGTGTGTTACATTGGGGCCTTTAGCCATGAAGCATCTCCCAATTCCTTCATTTGGTGAGTCAAATATGTCGTAGGAGTTGGTTGACACAAGTTATAGACCGGCAACACCTTCATCTTGAGTATATTCGGAGTCGGAGTGATAACTTCTCTCGGAGTGGTGGTCGGAGTCGGAGTCGGATACCCATTCACCAACATGAGCTTGATGTCTTCGTTTTGTGTAGCTCCTTGATGACTTGTCCTTCCTTTCCGAATCCTTGCTTCTTCAAGAGGTTCTTCGTTCATAACGATCGTCTCTACTCCTTTTCTCGCTTGGAGGTGATTCTTCCCTTTTGATTCTTCTTTTAGGTGAGTCTTCTCTTCTTTTATAGGGAGTCGTACACTCATTGGAGTAGTGTCCGGGTCTTCCACAATTGTAGCAGTTTCGTTCACGACTAGAAGATCTTTTGTCATTGTAGGACCTTGACTTGGAATTTCTTTCCTTGCTTCTACTCTTGTAGAATTTGTTGAAGTTCTTCACCATTAAGCTTAGTTCTTCATTTAAGGCTTGTTTCTCACTTGATGATGTAGGAGCATCACATGAGGCATTGTAAGCACCACTAGACTTGCTGTGAAGCTCTTCTTTGTCCTTGGGTGACATCTCATGAGCAACAATTCTTCCAATGACTTTGGTTGGCTTGACATCTTTGTAATTTGTCATCATTTGGATCAATGTGCACATGGTATCATATTTTCCATCCAAGGCTCTCAAGATCTTTTTGATGATGAATTTGTCAGTCATCTCTTCACTTCATAAGCCGGCAATCTCATTTGTGATGAGAGCAAGCCTAGGGTACATTTCAGCGACACCTTCACCATCCTTCATTTTGATTTTGTCAAGTTGACTTTGAAGCACATCCAACTTGGATTCCTTGACGGAGATGGTACCTTCGTGCATATTCATCAAAGTATCCCAAATTTCTTTTGCATTCTAAAGACGGCTGACTTTGTTGAATTCTTTGGGGCACAATCCATTGAAGAGGATATCGCAAGCTTGAGCATTGTATTGCAACATCTTCAATTCTTCCACGGTAGCTTCACGGTTTGGTTCTCTCCCATCAAAGAATTCGCCTTGCAAGCCAATACACACAATAGCCCTAACGGCGGGGTTATGTCCAAGAATATGCATTTTCATCTTATGTTTCCAACTAGCAAAATTAGTACCATCAAAGTAAGGACCTCTATGGTGGTAATTTCCCTAGCTAGACACTATACTCTCCTAGGTTGTGAAACCAAGGCTATGATCACCAAAGCTATGGAAACCCAGGCAAATGGAGACCAAAGCTCTGATATCACTTGTAGGATCGAAAGTATTTCTAGGGGGGTTGATGAGACTACTTGACCAAATAAAACTTAACCTTTTCCCAAGTTTAGTTCTTGGCAGATTGTATCAACTTGGCACAAGTCAAGCAATCACAATACAATTCAAGCAAGCATGCAAAGAGTATATGAGCAGCGGAAAGTAAATCATGCAACTTGCAAGAAAGTAAATGGGGGGAGTTTGGAGGGAGCAAATGCAATGTTGACACGGAGAATTTTGGCGTGGTTCCGATAGGTGGGGTTATCATACATCCACGTTGATGGAGACTTCAACCCACAGAGGGTAACGGTTGCGCGAGTCCACGGAGGGATCCACCCACAAAGAGTCAACGAAGAAGCAACCTTGTCTATCCCGTCATGACCATCACCCATGAAGGACTTGCCTCACTAGGGTAGATCTTCATGAAGTAGGCGATCTCCTTGGCCTTACAAACTCCTTGGTTCAACTCCAGAATCTTGACAAAGGCTCCCAAGTGACACCTAACCAACTAGGAGACACCACTCTCCAAAAGGTAATAGATGGTGTGTTGTTGATGAACTCCTTGCTCTTGTGCTTCAAATGATAGTCTCCCCAACAATCAACTCTCTCACACAGATTTGGCTATGGTGGAAAGATGATTTGAGTGGAAAGCAACTTGGCGAAGGCTAGAGATCAAGATTCATATGGTAGGATTGGAATATCTTGGCCTCAACACAAGTGTAGGTGGTTCTCTCTTAGAAATGCAAGTTGGAAGTGTAGGTTCGTTCTGATGGCTCTCTCCACGAATGAAGAGGAGGTGGAGGGGTATATATAGCCTCCACACAAAATCTCGGTGAGACCGAATCCCTATCGGTGAGACCGAAGTAACTAGGGTTTCTGGTAGTGGCTATGTCAAATGAAACTCGGTGGCGCCGGATAGATTAAATCGGTGGAGCCGAGTTTGACATTTAAGCTTAGGACATATGTGGATGTGAGAAAGTGGTTGAGGGGAGCATATCACAAAGCACTTTGAGCAAGTAACCCATTAAGCAACACCTCATACCCTTTTAATAGTATTGGCCTTCCTATGGACTCAATGTGATCTTGGATCACTAAAATGAAAATGTAGAGTCTTGAGCTTGTTGCCAATATATGTCCTTTGCATTTTGAGGGGTCCACATCTCTAGTCCATGCCATGCCAAACATTGAACTTTATGAAATGATTATCTTGAAATAGCATTAGTTCAATGAACTATATGTTGTTAAGAATTACCAAAACCACCCAGGGATTAGTTGCACTTTCAGATGGGCATCCAAGAGGGATATAATAAAAAGTTCCATATAAAGTGCATCAAATACTATGAGAAGTTTGATTCCTTATGATTGTTTTGAGATATGAGGATGGTGATATTAGATTCATGCTAGTGAGTAACTGTGAATTTGAGAAATACTTGTGTTAAGGTTTGTGAGTCCCGTAGCATGCACGTATGGTGAACTGTTATGTAACCAAGTTGGAGCATGAAGTATTTATTGATTGTCTTCCTTACGAGTGGCGGTCGGGGACGGGCGATGGTCTTCTCCTACCAATCTATCCCCCTAGGAGCATGCGCGTAGTACTTCGTTTCGATGACTAATAGATTTTTGCAATAAGTACATGAGTTCTTTATGAATAATGTTGAGTCCATGGATTATACGCACTCTCACCCTTCCACCATTGCTAGCCTCTTTAGTACCGCGCAACTTTCGCCGGTACCATACACCCACCAGATACCTTCCTGAAAACAGCCACCATACCTACCTATTATGGCATTTCCATAGCCATTCCGAGATATATTGCAATGCAACTTTCCACCATTCCGTTTATTATGACACGCTTCATCATTGTTGATAGAGGCAAAGGTGTCCCGTCTTTCGATGAGATGGTGGCTATCGTTTTGCTGGAAGTCGACTTTGACGATCCTACTACGAACGTGCGAGGACATCGCACCTTAGCAATCGCTAAACCTACTTCGAGAGCTTATTGACCATGCTGGAGCACATTCAACCTGACCACAAAGCGAATGAAGAACAAGCAAGAAACTAAGATTGCATTGTATATATTGCGAATATAAGAGGAAAGATTTATTAATGAAGGTGGGGTTCTGTGACGCCTTTGTCTGGTCGTTGAACACAAACGAAGTACACGAAGTTGCAGCTATGGCGAACTTTTTATCTAAACAAATCCCAAAGTCTAAACGACGCCCTAAGGGCTGTATATATGGAGGAAGAGGGGGGAATTTCGTGGCCCTTGGGGAAGGGGTCCGAAACCAACCCTATCTCTTATTTCCCACACTTACGGACTCTAAAAACAACCTATACTTATGTATTTTGAAATTACATCGGCCTGGCCCAATAGTAAGGTGACGCATCACCTAGAATAGCCTCTGGATGAAATTTATGAAGTGACATCTTATATATTTTGTCCTAGGCTTTATGCTCTCATTATGGTGGCTTCAAAGTCATGAAATCATCACTTGTAACTCTGTTCTTGTTCCCCTAGCACATGCCATCATCTCCATGCTTGGTCTTGCTTCAGTGTTCATCCCTCTTATCCATGCCAGGCCCTTTATTTGTAAGCAAAACAAATGTATCCAATTTAGGCAGCATCATATTCTCATGAACATTAGAATCATTACCAAGAAACGAAAGTACCTAATAATTTAATTGGCATGCACGAGCTCTAGTAATTGGTCCAGTATATGTAGCAGTAGGGGTTGTGGGTGTAATAATGGTATTGATGTCATCATCATCGTCCCCTTCTTGAAATGAAGTCGTCCTCGACGGAAGCTCATCTCCCTCACCCAAATAAGGCTTCAAATCTCCAATGTTAAAAGTGGGACTAACCCCAAAATCCGCAGGCAGCTCAAGTTTATATGCATTTTTTTCTCTAACACCTTAAAAGGACCTCCAGCACGTGTCATTATCTTTGATTTGCGCAAATTAGGAAACCTATCCTTACGCAAATGTGACCAAACAAGATCTCTGGGTGCAAAGACAACATGTTTTCTACCCTTATCTCCAGCAAGTTTATATTTAGCATTCATACACTCAATGTTTTCCTTAGTTAACTCATGCATTTTCAAAATCAATTCAGCACTTTGTTTAGCATCAAAATTAACCTTCTCCGAAGATGGAAGAGGCAACAGATCAATAGGTGCACGAGGTAGTAAATCATACAAAATTTCAAAAGGGCACATCTTAGTAGTAGAATGCAATGAACGATTATAAGCAAATTCAATATGAGGCAAGTATTCTTCCCAAATTTTCTTATTATTCTTTAAAACAGCCCTAAGCATAGTAGACAATGTTCTATTTACTACTTCAGCTTGTCCATCAGTTTGGGGGTGACAAGTAGTACTAAAAAGTAGTTTTGTCCCCAACTTAGCCCATAAACATCTCCAAAAGTGGCTAAGAAATTTAGTACCATGATCTAAAACAATAGTATTTGGCACACCATGCAAGCGGATAATTTCACGAAAGAACAATCAGCAACATTAACAACGTCATCGCTTTTATGACATGGTATAAATTGTGCCATTTTCGAGAATCTATCCACGACAACAAATATGCTATCCCTCCCCTTCTTTGTTCGAGGTAAACCTAAAACAAAGTCCATAGATATATCCTCCCAAGGAACACTAGGTACAGGCAAAGGTATATAGAAACAATGAGGATTGAGTCGTGACTTAGCTTTTTGACATGTAGTGCAGCGAGCAATAAAATTCTCAACATCTCATCTCATCTTTGGCCAAAAGAAATGTGTAGCATGTACGTCCTCTGTCTTATTCACACCAAAGTGTCCCATTAATCCTCCTCCATGCGCCTCCTGCAACAACAAAAGACGAATGGAGCTAGCTAGAATACATAGCTTGTTAGCACGGAACACAAATCCATCATTAACGACGAACATGTTCCACATTCTTCCTTCTTTACAATTCTGCATTACATCTTTAAAATCAACATCATGAAGATATTGATCTTTGATGGTCTCCAAACCAAATATTTTGAAGTCAAGTTGTTGAAGCATAGTATAGCGACGAGACAATGTATCAGATATAACATTTTCTTTACCCTTCTTGTGTTTAATGACATAAGGGAAAGTCTCAATGAATTCAACCCATTTAGCATGTCTACGGTTCAGTTTAGCTTGACTTCTAATATGTTTCAAAGATTCATGATCATAATGTATAACAAATTCTTTGGGCCATGAATAATGTTGCCATGTTTCTAAAGTCCGAACAAGAGCATATAATTCTTTATCATATAAGTAGAATAATTCATAATAGGCCGACTCAATTTTTCAGAAAATTATGCAACAGGTTTGCCATCTTGTAATAACACACCTCCTAATACAATTCCACTAGCATCACATTCAAGCTTAAAATTCTTATTAGAATCGGGAAGTTGGAGTAAAGGAGCATGTGTCAACTTATCTTTTAATACCGTGAAGGCTTCTTCCTGTGCGGTACCCCAAACAAAAGGCACATCCTTCTTTGCAAGCTCATTGAGAGGTGCAACAATGGTGCTAAAATCTCTCACAAAACGCCTATAGAATCTAGTGAGGCCAAGAAAACTCCTCACTTGTGTGACCGTTTTGGGCTGCGGCCAACTCTCAATATCTTCAATCTTGCCTTTATCAACTTTAATTCCCTATGGAGTAATAACATAGCCAAAAAAAGATACTCGGTTGGTGGAAAAGGTGCACTTCCCAAGGTTACCAAACAAACATGGATCACGTAAAGCAATAAAAACAACATGTAAATGTTCCAAATGTTCCTCCAAAGATCTGCTCTAAATCAGTATATCATCAAAATAGACTACCACAAATCGTCCAATGAAAGCACGTAAACCTTCGTTCATTAATCTCATGAAAGTACTAGGTGCATTAGTTAACCCAAAAGGCATGACTAACCACTCATAGAATCCAAACGTAGTTTAAAATGTTGTTTTCCATTCATCCCCCAATTTCATACGAATTTGATTGTATCCACTACGCAAATCAACTTTGGAGAATATTGTAGAGCCACTCAATTCATCAAGCATATCATCTAGCCTAGGAATAGGATGACGATAACGAATAGTAATATTATTAATGCCTCTACACTCAACACACATACGCGATGTATCATCCTTTTTCGGCACTAGAATAATAGGAACATCACAAGGACTAAGGGATTCACGTATATAACCTTTTTTGAGAAGCTCTTGTACTTGACGCATTATCTCCTTCGTCTCCTCTAGATTGGTACGGTATGGCGCATTGTTTGGCAGTGAAGCACCATGAATTAAGTCAATCTGATGCTCAAACCCTTGAATAGGCGGTAATCCCGATGGCACTTCTTGGGGAAAAACGTCAGCGAACTCCTCCAAAATGTTAGTGACAACAGGAGGCAAAGAGGAAGGCACGTCCTCGAATGAAAATAATGCCTCTTTGCACACCAAAGCATAGCAAATAGATGTGCTGAAATCTAGCTCATCAATACCAGATTTGGTGGAAACATGCACTTTTCAGTTTAATTTCAGAAGCAACACTAGATGGTTTATTGTTAGGCTTCATTTGTTGCTCAAAATCTTTTGCCACAATCTGATTTTCACTCTTATTTTCTCCTGTTTGCTTTATTAGCTCTATTAATATCATCTTTCAAAATGGAATTAGGAGACATAGGAAGCAAAGTAATATGTTTATCCTTATGAACAAGAGTATACTGATTGTTTCTACCATGGTGTACAGATTTTTTATCAAATTGCCATGGTCTACCAAGTAATAAGGAACAATATTGCATGGGTACCACATCACAATCAACATAATCAGCATATGTAGAGATACTAAAATGCACACGAACAACATGCGTTACCTTAACCTTGCCGTTGTTATTGAACCATTGGATATAGTAAGGATATGGATGTGGTCTTGTGGTGAGAGATAACTTCTCCACCATCTCCATGCTAGCCAAGTTGTTGCAGCTCCCTCCATCAATGATGACGCGAATAGAATGTTCCTTCACATCTCCCTTTGTATGGAACAAATTATGCCTCTGATTTTGCTCAGCTTGAGTGACCAGCACACCCAAAACACGTTGAGCAACTAAACATTCATACCTATCAGCATATTTAGGAGCCATGTATTGCGTCTCAAGTTCAGAATCATCTCCACCATGTTCTTCACGTGTAATAAGAGCCAAAGTCTCCTCATCATAATCACTAGCGGACTCATACCCACCATCCCCAGTAGCAATCATCACACGCTCAGATTTGCATTCTCTCGCATAATGACCTCTTCCCTTGCGACGACGACAAATAATATCACTTGTGTGCCCTGTTGATGCCATGAAAGAAGAAGAGCTCTGTGCAGGCCCGACAGGTGCGCTCTTGGCAGATAGTGGTGGTTGTGCCTGCTTTCTTGTATCACGGCTGGAGGTGGCACCTGATGGAGGTGCTGGTGCAGCGGAAGTAGAAGATGCACGCGGTGTTCATGATGAAGGTCGACCTACAGAAAAGTTAGTTCGTGCCAATGCATGCTGATCCTGCACTTCACGTTCAGCTTTACAAGCAAGATGGAATAAACGAGTGATATTAGTATACTCCTTATACTCTAGAATGGTCTGAATCTCTCTATTTAGTCCACCATAAAACGTGCAATCATAACTTCATTCTCCTCAACAATACCACATCTAATCATGCCAGTTTGTAATTCCTGATAATATTCTTCTATAGAATTTTTTCCTTGTCTTAAACGCTGCAATTTTTGAAGCAATTCACGTTGATAATATGGTGGAACCCAACAAGTACGCATAGTAGTTTTCAAAGCAGCCCAAGTAGCTGGAACATGATATAATCTACAATGTTCAGACCATCATACACATGCAAAACTAGTGAAAGCACAAACAGCAGCAGCAACCCGTCTCTCCTCGGGATATTGTAAACATGTAAAACATTGTTCGGTTTCTAACTCCCAAGTAAGATATATATAAGGAACATATCTACCCTCAGATGGTGGAATATTCAATTTCAGTTTAGGAATATGGTCATGATCTCGTACCTGAGGTGGTGGTGCAGGCCTACCATTGTGATTATTTGCATGTGGATGACCTGGTGCTGGTGCTGGTGGTTGCACGTAGTTCCGATTTTGATCAACCTCGTCCTCATAATCGCCCGCATAATCATCATCCTCCTTGATACCAGCAACAGCAGTAGCAGGAGCGAAAGAAGCATCAACAATAGGTACAACAACACCAGTAGTTTGCCCATCCTCAAGAGGAACATACTTCGCTTGTCCAAACTGATTCGGAAGGGGGCATTGTTGTTGTCGTTGTAGAGGTGCGATAGGTGCAGCCGGTGGTGGTTGCGGAAGACGCGCGAGCAATTCATTAAACTTGTTATCGAGCTTTGTTTCGAACGTCTTCTCAATGCCATCTATCTTCTCCATGGCCTCTTCAAATCTGTTTAGCACATCTTGCACCTGTCCACTCATCATTTGCTGAAATTTATAATGTAGCTGTTTGTTCGTCATGTTCTCCCAATCAGTCTCACCGGCTTGTGATCCTTCCATGGTTAGCAGCAATATAAACACACAAGAATATGATCCTACAGACTACTAGGAAGTGGTGGTGGTGTGTCACAAACCCCTCAAGCAAATCTCAAATTCTTACCAGTTCTTACCTAGCAGCAGGTGGTGATCGGCAACCGTTGTAGTCAAAACACTCAAAGCTTGGATAGAGCGATGGCCAGGGAGAATCAAACGCACGACGTAGATATATGTGGATCTGGGAAGGCTTATGATATGGTAGCAAAAAGGGTCAGCAATAATCAATTCAGAGATGCAAAGTTGAATAAACGCTCAACGACGGTACTGTGCTGGTCCTAGGCTAGCCCGTGCTAGAGACGCGAGCCTAGAACACTAACAAAATCACGGCACAACACATAATCAAGGAAGGACCACACTCTAATTTTATTTTATTTTTTTCACCTTTTTTCCTCTTTTTTTGCTCCGCAATTTTTTTTTCGAAAAAGTCTACAAATGGTCTAAAAACTACCTAGCCAGAATTTTCCAAACTTAGTTTTTTTAAACCGGAACTATTTTTCTACTGTGGGTAGCACGGAAGTTGTGGAGTTCGACTTGGTTACGACTCATAGTATCACGTGATCTGGAACTCGAAAATAAAGGAACAAATACTGGACTCAGACTAGGGCTGGCGGCGGAGATGAATCTGGTGAAACTCGGACTGGTGATGATGGTATATGATGGGCGGTGGAGCACGGACTGGTGGTGAATCTATGATGGAGGTGGACTCGGATTATTGTGATGGCGGTGAATATGTGGTATATGGCAGCGGTAATGATGATGGTGGTATATGGCAGCGGTGATGACAATGGTGGTATATGGCAGCGGTGACGATGATGGTGGTATATGGCAGTGGTGATGACGATGGAACGGTGACATCGTGATAACTTGTGAACAGAACTGGAAACTCTAAAGGACTGGACACTAAAACCAGCAACTCGACACGATGATGCAACCACAAGTTCAACAAAGCAAAAACTCTAAAAAGATTATGCAAAGGGTCAGATTGGTTCGGATAGGATGAACTAACCCTAAAAAAATTTGGCTTTTTCGTGGACTATAGTTATGAAGAACAGACTCAATCTAACTACGAAAAACTGTAACCGAGCAACCTGGAAATCTGATACCACTTGAAAGAGGCAAAGGTGTCCCGTCTTTCAATGAGATGGTGGCTATCGTTTTGGTGGAAGTCGACTTTGACGATCAGACTACGAACGTGCAAGGACATCGCGCCTTAGCAATCGCTAAACCAACTTCGAGAGGTTATTGACCATGCCGGAGCACGATCAACCTGACCACGAAGGTCTATTTCCTGCAAGCAAACGAAGAACAAGCAAGAAACTAAGATGGCAATCTGGATATTGCGAATATAAGAGGAAAGCTTTATTAATGAAGGTGGGGTTCTGTGACGCCTTTGTCTGGTCGTTGAACACAAACGAAGTACACGAAGTTGCAGCTATGGCGAACTTTTTATCTAAACAAATCCCAAAGTCTAAACGACGCCCTAAGGGTTGTATATATGGAGGAAGAGGGGGGAATTTCGTGGCCCTTGGGGAAGGGGTCCGAAACCAACCCTATCTCTTATTTCCCACACTTACGGACTCTAAAAACAACCTATACTTATGTATTTCGAAATTACATCGCCTGGCCCAATAGTAAGGTGACGCATCACCTAGAATAGCCTCTGGATGAAATTTATGAAGTGACATCTTATATATTTTGTCCTAGGCTTTATGCTCTCATTATGGTGGCTTCAAAGTCATGAAATCATCACTTGTAACTCTGTTCTTGTTCCCCTAGCACATGCCATCATCTCCATGCTTGGTCTTGCTTCAGTGTTCATCCCTCTTATCCATGCCAGGCCCTTTATTTTTAAGCAAAACAAATGTATCCAATTTAGGCAGCATCATATTCTCATGAACATTAGAATCATTACCAAGAAACGAAAGTACCTAATAATTTAATTGGCATGCACGAGCTCTAGTAATTGGTCCAGTATATGTAGCAGTAGGGGTTGTGGGTGTAATAATGGTATTGATGTCCTCATCAACGTGCAAGGACATCGTATTTGTGGCAAAGCCAGCATTTATAATTCCTTCATACATGTCACTCTTGATTCATTGCACATCCCGGTACACCACCGAAGGCATTCATATAGAGTCATATTTTGTTCTAAGTATCGAGTTGTAATTCTTGAGCTGTAAGTAAATAAAAGTGTGATGATCTTCATTATCAGAGCATTGTCTTTGTGAGAAGAGGATGATGGAGACTATGATTCCCCCACAAGTCGGGGTGAGACTCCAGACGAAAAATAAAAATAAAAAAATAAAAAAGGAGGCCAAAAAACAAAAAACAAAAAATGAGAGAAAAAGAGAGAAGGGGCAATGCTACTATCATTTTACCACACTTGTGCTTCAAAGTAGCACCATGACCTTCATGATAGAGAGTCTCCTATATTGCCACTTTCATATACTAGTGGGAATTTTTCATTATATAACTTCGCTTGTATATTCCAATGATGGGATTCCTCAAATTGCCCTAGGTCTTCGTGAGCAAGCAAGTTGGATGCACACCCACTTAGTTTCTTTTTGAGCTTTCATAAACTTATAGCTCTAGTGCATCTGTTGCATGGCAATCCCTACTCACTCACATTGATATCTATTGATGGGCATCTCCATAGCCCGTTGATACACCTAATTGATGTGAGACTATCGCCTTATTTTTGTATTCTCCACAAGCACCATATTCTATTCCACCTATAGTGCTATATCCATGGCTCACGCTTATGTATTGCGTGAAAGTTGAAAAGGTTTGAGAACTTCAAAAGTATGAAACAATTGCTTGGCTTGTCATCGGGGGTGTCCATGATTTGAATATTTCGTGTGATGAAGATGGAGCATAGACAGACTATATGATTTTGTAGGGATAAGCTTGCTTTGGGCATGTTATTTTGAGAAGACATGATTGCCTAGTTAGTATGCTTGAAGTATTATTATTTTTATGTCAATATTAAACTTTTGTTTAGAATCTTTTGGATCTTAATATTCATGCCACAATAAAGAGAATTACATGGATAAATATGTTAGGTAGGATTCCACATCAAAAATTCTATTTTTATCATTTACCTACTCGAGGACGAGCAGGAATTAAGCTTGGGGATGCTTGATACGTCTCCAACATATCTATAATTTTTTATTGTTCCATGCTATTATATTATCTATCTTGGATGCTTTATATGCATTTATATGCTATTTTATATTATATTTGGGACTAACCTATTAACCTAGAGCCCAGTGACAGTTTATGTTTTTTCCTTGTTTTTGAGTTTTACAAAAAAGGAATATCAAATGGAGTCCAATTGACCTGAAAATTTACGGGGATTATTTTTGGACCAGAAGAAGCCCACGGAGCATCGGATATGGACCAAAAGAGTCCCGAGGCCACCACGAGGGTGGAGGGTGCACCCTACCCCCTAGGCGCGCCCCCTACCTCATGGCTTCCTCATGGACCCCCCTCTAACTTGTTCCTGACGCCAACACCTCTTATATATCCCCAAACTTCCAGAACATAACCAAGATCGAGAGTTCCACCGCCGCAAGCCTCTATAGCCACCAAAAACTAATCAGGACCCTATTATAGCACCCTGCCGGAGGGGGGAATCATTACCGGTGCCCATCTTCATCATCCCGGCACTCTCCATGATGAGGAGGGAGTAGTTCACCCTCGGGGCTGAGGGTATGTACCAGTAGATATGTTTTTTATCTCTCTCTCTCTCTTGTGTTGTTGATATGTTATTTTATCGGATTGAGTCTTTAAGGATTTGAGAACACTTGATGTATGTCTTGCATGTGCTTATCTATGGTGAGAATGGGATATTCACATGATTCACTTGATGTTGGTGATCAACTTGTGGGTTCTGTGACCTTGGGAATCTATGCATAGGGGTTGGCACACGTTTTTGTCTTGACTCTCTGGTAGAAACTATGGGGCACTCTTTGAAGTTCTTTGTGTCGGTTGAATAGGTCAATCTGAGATTGTGTGATGCATATCGTATAATCATACATGCGGATACTTGTGGTGATATTGGAGTATCTAGGTCTCATTAGGGTTTTGGTTGATGTGGGTCTTAAGGTGTTATTTTACTACGAAGTCTAGGGTTGTTTGTGACAATTATAGGAATAGCCCAATGGATTGATCGGAAAGAATAACTTTGAGGTGGTTTCGTACCCTACAATAATCTCTTTGTTTGTTCTCTGCTATTAGTGACTTTGGAGTGACACTTTGTTGCATGCTGAGGGATTGTTATATGATCTAATTATGTTATCATTGTTGAGAGAACTTGAACTAGTGAAAGTGTGAACCCTAGGCCTTGTTTTGAAGCATTGCAATACCATTTTCGCCTACTTCTGCTACTACTTACCTTGCTATTTTTATAATTTCAGATTACAAAAACCTATATCTACCATCCATATTACGCTTGTATCACCATCTCTTCGCCGAACTAGTGCACCTATGCAATTTAACATTGTATTGGGTGTGTTGGCGACACAAGAGACTCTTTGTTATTTGGTTGCAGGGTTGTTTGAGAGAGATCATCTTCATCCTATGCCTCCCACGGATTGATAAAGCTTTGGTTATCCACTTGAGGGAAATTTGCTACTGTCCTACAAACTCTACGCTTGGAGGCCCACACGAGTCTATAAGAAGAAGGTTGTGTAGTAGACATCAAAATAACAAGCTACTTTCAACAAGGTATTGTCTGCAAGTACTGAAATTATCGGTCATAGATAGATAGCAAGATAATTTGAATCGAGCAAATAATAGTAACCATAACAAAAGTGTAGCAGGGTGGACCAATCCTTTTTAAGCAAAGGATAGGCCTGAATGGTCTCTTATAATAAGCTAAGCGTTCTTGATGACGCAACAAAATTTCATCTAGTCACTTTCATCATGTTTGTTTGGTTCGCATTCGCTACTTTGATAATTTGATATGTGGGTGGCCCAGTGCTTGGGTGTTGTTCTTATATGAACAAGCCTCCCACTTATGATTAACCTCTCCCGCAAGCATCCGCAACTACAAAAGAAGAATTAAGATAAATCTAACCATAGCATTAAACATGTGGATCCAAATCAGCCCCTTATGGAACAGCGCATGAACTAGGGTTTAAGCTTATGTCACTCTAGCATCCCATCATCTAATTACTACTCCACAATGTATTCCCTTAGGCCCAAAGATGGTGAAGTGTCATGTAGTCGACGTTCACATAACACCACTAAGGGAATCAACAACATACATATCATCAATATATCAAACGAATACCAAATTCACATGATTACATATGACAAGACTTCTCCCATGTCCTCAAGAACAAAAGTGACTACTCACAAAACATATTCATGCTCAAGATCAGAGGGGTATTGAATACCATAATAGATCTGAACATATGATCTTCCACCAAATAAACCAACTGGCATCAACTACAAGATGTAATCAAAACTAGTAGCAACCCACAAGTACCAATCTGAGGTTTTGATACAAAGATTGAATACAAGATATGAAATAGGGTTTGAGATGAGATGGTGCTATTGAGAGAGGGATGTTGGTGATGATGATAGCTTCAATTTTCCCCTCCCGGAGGGAAGTATCCCCGACGGAATAGCTCCGCCGGAGTGCAAAAGTTCTGATGCCCAAGTTCCACCTCAAGACGGTGGAGCTCTGTCCCGAAAGTCCTCTCCTTACTTTTTTTCTTGTGAAAATGGGCTTATATAACAGAAGATGGGCACCGCAGGTTGGCCAGGGGCTCCTGTAACATCCCAATTTTAAATTTGGATGTTATTTATAGACCATTCATATGCATCCATGATTTATGCATTTTTGCTGCTTTTGTTTTGGTTGCATTTTGATCCAAGAGACCTTAAGCAACCCAAGGACCAATTTGAGAGAGTTGGAGGTTTCACAAAAAAATCCAATTTTGATTTATCAAAATTTGGTAAATTGCATCAGATTGTTTTTCAAAAGTCCTTTCGAATTATTTTAAAATAAAGAGAGAAAATAAAATGACTACTTCAAAATCAGCAAAGAAATATTGGAAATTGAATTTTGAATTTTTGGAGATTTTATTTGATTTTATTCGCTAGTTTATTTATTTGTTAGCGGAGAAATTAGTACTATAATGTTTGTTTCTAGTTTAGGCATTTAGGCCCAGAAAAATGTTCACTATGTCACTACGTGATTTTTTTGGTATTTTTAGGATTTTATTTACATTTATTTTAGTGTGTTTTGTGTCTCTGAAAATTCGTTTAAAAAAAGTTCGCAGCCGAACTGGGCCGGCCCTGCTAGCTCCAGGCCACGGCCTAGCCGCCGTCGCCTTGCCCGACCGTCTCCGGGACAGAGTCCCGCACCGCGCCGCCACCTGCCGGAGTCCGGGTCAGACACCTCGACCCCGCCTCCGCCTTTGCCCCCTCCCCAAGAAGCCACCGCCCCTCCTTAAATACCGGACCTCCCGGTCCCCTCCTCCTCACATTGAAGCCGCCGCCGCCGCACTTCACCGCAGCCACGCCACCGCCGCAAGCCCCGTCGCCCCCGCTAGTCGCCACCGCTGCCGTGACGTACTACGCCGCTGCCACCACGGACCCTCGCCATCGTCGCCGGAGCCCCGCCACCACCTCCCGCCCACAGCCGATGCTGCCGCCGCCGGTAGCCACCCCGATCTAATCGAGATCCGGCGGCTGAGATCTCGCCTCTGTTTTTTTGTTTTCGTTATTTAGCGAGTGTTCGCTTGTTAGGATTCGGTAGCAAACGTTATCGTTCTGTAGGGTTCTATAGAGAACGTTCGTTCGACAGGATTTTTCATTTTATTTTAGTTTTCTGCCAGGGACCTATCCGTACTTTTATTTTTACAGATTAGTCCCTCTATTCCAAACAAGCACAACATTTTGCTCGTTTGTCCAAATTTGACGAAACCAACGCCAAAATCTTCAAAGCGATCTCATCTATCCAGTAAACCAACTTGAACATTTTTTGACAATTTAAAATTTGAGTTTAGTTCAGATTTGTATTTGATCTTGTTTTGTTTATATCTTGAGTTTCGTCGCTCTGTTTTAGTTGATTCTTTTTGCAAATTGAAGCTAATCACATGTACCTTATGTTATGATCCAATCCACATAATTATAATGCTGTTAACAATTGTTTTCTGTTTAGATTAGTTATTTGCTTGTTTTCAAGTTTTCTGGATCGTTTCTTCGATTTCTCTTTGCATCATTTGCTTGAGTGCTTATGTATGCTGTTGTTTGTCTACGCTACATTTTCCGGAGTGCGAAGCTTGTTATTACGAATCCCTAGAGTTTTTTGATCTTCAGCAAGGCAAGTTACACTTTGGTCATACTTTTCAATACCCAGTTTTTACTATGCATTAGTTTTACACCCCAAAGATTTGCATAAGTAGGATTGGGAACATCTGGATTGGTTGTAGTTTATGAGGTAGGAACCTATTACCTTTGATCACCCTGGGTATATAAGTTATGCTCATATATTGCTTAGCCATGCTCGTAGACGGGGATTGTGTCGGATTTCGGGTTTTGCAAACCCTTGATAGGTTCGAACTCTGGGGTGCGTGTGGAGATCTCAACCTACCCAGCCTGCCTACTCGCAATTCCTCAAAGCCTAGCGCATCGGGATCAAAGTTATAGAGAGACACAATGGTTTATCCTGGTTCAGGCCACCTTCGCTACAAAAAAATAAACTTCCGTGATGATACGTCTTTGTCACAGTAGGTCGCGTTTTTTGTCATGCATGTACATCCATGACAAATTTATGACAGAATCAAGATAGTGACACATGTGCTGTCGTAGAAGTGTTCCATGACATTACCAAAATTATCATCACGGAAGTGTCCACTTCCATGACGATAAATCGCGTGTCACAGAAATGCTTTGGTCAAGGGTGACCGACACGTGGCATCCACGGTAAAGGAATGCCGTTAAGCTATCGGGTCGGGTTTTGGATCCGATAACCCGTTAACAGCCCCGACCAATGGGGATTTTCCACATCTAAGATCATCATTGGCTGGAGGAAACACGTGTCGGCTCACCGTTGGGACAGATGTCATCCACTCATTGGACATAAGGCGCCTATGATACGTCGACACGTGGCACGGCCCAACAGAGGCCCATTCCTGTGAAACGGCCGGCCCATTTGACTTGGTCAAAAGGTGGCGGGCCGGCCCATGGAAAGCCTGTTAACAGCATGTTCGCATATAGCCCATTTGCAGCCCGCTAACCCAAGGCCCGTTACGCCCTATCCGAATTAGGCCTAGTAGCGTCATCTGGGCCATCCAATATGATTCCAGCCCGTTTTCACTTCTGGCCCATGTATGGCCCATGACGTCTTTCGGCCCATATGAGGCCCTATGTAACTCTTGGCCTATTAACGGCCCGTGGTGAAACTGGCCCGCAATGAACAGTGTATCACTTTACACCCATTAACGGCCCTTGGTGAAACTAGCCCGTAATGAACAGTATATCACTTTATACCCATTAAGGGCCTATTATTTAGTTGGGACGTTTCCAACAAATGTTATCTTTCGGCCTTCTCAGAGCCCATTTATTCTTGGGCTCATTTCCAGCATTCGTTTACTTACGGCCCGTTAGTGTCATTTTCTCCTTGTGGGCCAAATTCAGCCCGTGGTTACATCGGCCCGTTTGTGGTCCATTAATACGTTGGGCTGTTTTCATAGCGTCATCAAATACGGCCTATTAACGATGGCCCGTTATGGTCATATGGCCCGTATAAGGCCCTTTCATGATACGACCCGTAGAAGGCCCATTGTTTCTACGACCCGTAGAAGGCCCATTGTTTCTACGGCCCGTAGAAGGCCCATTGTTTCTATGACCCGTATAAGGCCTACTATTTCTACGGCCCGTAGAAGGCCCACTGTTTCTACGGTCTGTAGGAGGCCCAGTGTCACTATAGTAAATATTAGCCCATGGTTATTGTGGCCAAGTTTTAAAAAGAACTGCACTTACTACAAGCAAACAAATAAACAAGACAACAAGGAAATAAATAAGCAAGCAACTTATGCTAGGCTATCATGGCTGTTACACATATTACATCCACTGGGCATCAAAGTTCGCCACCAGTGCAAATATAGGGAACAAAGCGGCATATCATATACACTGGTTGTCAAAGTTGGCGACCAACACAAATAAACGCCGCAGCAAAACAAATCCAGAACTGAAACCACTTTAGAAGATCTCAAGAAACAATATCCTGGGTACCCATAATGCTGGCAAGATGCTTAGCAAGCTTATTAACTTTCTCTTGTTTGGCGCTTAAATCCTCCAACGCTTGCTGTTGCACCAGAAAATATGCATCTGAATTCTACAGGGACTTCCTCAGTCCTTCAGCTTCTTTTCGAAGCACATCTGATCGATGTCTTTCAACTCGAAGTTGAGATTCAAGAAGACAAACTGATCCAGACAGCGAGTTCGAAGAGCTTCTGCTAGCAGTAGTGGCCAGTAACTCGAACACTACATCAAGACAGGACTTTTGGGTTCCCTCACTGTCGTCAAGATAGTTTTTATCAGCTTTCTTGGAGACCAACAGGGATGTCTCACTATCTTGAACCTTATCTGCATTACTTCCTTTACCATTGGATAACGCGGTACTGTTCTCCAATATTTTGTCCGCATTCTAAAAGAGAAACAAGAAGACACATCACATGTTTACCATGTTGTATATGAAACTCATTTTGGTAAATGAGTTCAGTAGTAAAGTGGACAGGATAACAACATGAAACAAACATATATCTATGTACCATGGTCAGTTTATGGTCTATATCATTCTAGTTTTTGTTGCCAAATCAAGATAGAGACACAGTTCAAATAATATTTGTTCAAGACAAAGCAGAATAGACAAAATATAAGTGTGGGTAACTATAGAGCAATAACAACACTTGTAATGTGCATGACATGAGAACATAACTGTTTATTCAATTGAAACTGAAATCAACATAGAGCAGGTTACAACAGCAAACCAGTTAAAGAAACAGGTTTAAAACATACCTGTTGCGCCATTGGAGTTTCAATTCCATCCTTCAAATTTGAAAATAGTTGGTATGAGTAAATACAGTAATGCAAGAGCAAATTAGTATGAACCATAGCTACAGAACCTGACTTGAGAACAAATCTTCTTCTCCTTTAAGCATTGAGTTGGGATTCAGAGTGGTGGTCCTCGTGCTTTGGGCACTGCAGTTCCCTTAATAACCGCTCTTGTTTGGGTGCTCTGTGGTGGAGACGGTGTTGTGTCAACTAGAACTGGGTTATTATCTGCCAGGTTTGGGGTTAGAAGGGGTGTAGTTGGTTCTCTGTCCAACTGGGTAGGGGTACAATCTGCGAGAGTCTGGGTTATGTGTGGTGGATCTGGTCCTTGGGCAAGTACAACTGTGGTTCTATCTGCATCAACTGGTAGCACTATCTTTTCTGAAGACCGTGTTGTTACTCCCTTAGATACTGCCATCACGCTCTCCAATTCAAATGGCTGATAAACAAGAAAAGTAATTGAAAGTATAGACATTGTATGATAGACAGGTGCAATGGATAGTGGGGAATAAAAGAGGGCATGAAATAATTCATATTTATGTTGTCTAACCAAACAGGATAGCATGACACAATTTCACATATATGATGGCTAACTAAACAGGATAGCATGACACAATTTCACATTATGATGGCTAACTAAAAAAGATGGAAAGGCATAGTTCAAAATATGAGACTATGTAAACAGGATGACATGACATAACTATATAATGTGTTTATTAAATAGGTTGGCATGCCATAATTCACATAAATTCATGGATAGAATGCCATAATTCTAAATATGATGACTGTAAACACTAAACAGGATGAGATGATATAACTATATGATGTCTTTATTAAATGGGTTGCCATGCCATAATTCAGATAGATGATGTGTATGTACTATGTAGACATGATGGCATGATATAATTCAAATATATGATTTATATAGTAAGCAAGTAAGCAGATGGCAATCTATATATGATGTAAAAACTAAGCAATGCAAGACAACATGCATGACATGGGTAATATAACCTTGCCAAGTTTGAGCATAGACCTCAGGGGGGAAATAGGACTGGTCATTAGTCTCTGAATCCTCCTCTGAGGAGCTCTCTGTAGCCAGCAAGATGTCTGCTTTAGTAGGTAGCATTGTCTGCTTTGAATACCTTGTTTTCACTCCAGATACTTCCATCACCGCTTCAAATGGCTGATGCACAGGAAGAGTAGTTGAATATACAAACGTTGTCGACAAATGGAACACGTAATACAAAAAAATGATAGCATGATATAATTCACATACATGATGATTGGCTAAACATCATGGCATTGCATAATTCACATATATAATGCCTTTGCAACAAGATAGCATTGTATAATTCACATATATAATGTCTTGCAACAAGATGGAAATGCAAAATTCACATTTATGGTAATTAGACACTGAACAGGTGGCATTCACACAAAGCATGTCTACACTAATCAAATGGCATAGCAATACGAGACACCATACACACGATATGAGCAACATAACCCTGCCAAGTTAGAGCATACACCTCGGGGGGGGGGGGGGGGATAGGACTCGTCATCTGTCTCTGAATCCTCCTCTGAGGAGCTATCCATAACCAGTGAGATATGCGCTTTGTCAGATAGCATAGTCTGCTCAGAAGACCTTGTTTTCACTCCAGAATTTGTCATCACCGTGTCAAATGGCTCATGCACACGAAGAGCAGTTGAATGTACTAACATTGTTTGACAAATGTAATATGTAACGGAAAAAAGGATGGCCTGATATAATTTACATATAAGATGACTGGCTAAGCAGGATGGCATTGCAAAATTCACATATATGATGCCTGGCTAAACAAGGTGGCGTTGCATAATTCACATAAACAATGAATAAACTAAACAGATGGCATTCGCACAAGGGATGTCTAAACTAAGCAGATGACATATTTGATGTATAAAGTAAGCAATGCAAGACACCATATGCATGATATAACCAACATCAGCATGCCAAGTTAGAGCGAAGACCTCGGGGGGTAAACAGGAGTTATCTTCTCCTTCTGAATCCCCCTCGGAACAAATATCTTCCTCTCAATTACAATCCGAACTGCGTGGAGGGGGGCTGCCTTTGCGCCTACCATGGAGCAACGTCTGCATGAAATTATATTGCCATGCAAGGCTCGTCTCTTTTGCTCTACATGTTCAGTTCCATTGTTTACAATAACTGTCATGCATAGGAATAAAACATAGTGAAATTATGTAAGGAGTGCATGCAGAAATCCAGAGTGATGGTAGCAACATGTGGATAGACCCAAAACCAATAATAGCAGGCAGATAATGGCTTAAGTTAATAAATACAGATAATGGCTTCTTTACTGTTTGTTTCCCACCCAACATGAAACTCATAGTAGACACCGGAGATTAACCAGATAGTAGATAGATACTATTGATAGCGGCCCCGATATGTACCCCACAACCATTTAAAAACTCAAGTTTCACCATTAGTTTGGAGCTGACTCAGAGTCTAATCGGTGAACAGGACGATAAAGTAGCATGTAATATTAAGCGATGCATAACGTAAGCAGACACGAAAGAGTGTGACCTCTGTTGCGGACCCGTGTAGTCCTCGAGGTCATCTGCTCGGTTGATGATGGTAATGCAGTTTTCATGGCTACCAGCGTCGGGGAAGAAGATCTGAGGCGGCGAAAGACAGTCTGGAGGCCGGATCCCTGCTCTGCTGGACCCTTCTGTCATTGGAGCAGCTGAGCTGGGGGGACGACGGCGCAGCAGGAGAGGGACAAACCACGCAAGGTTTTCTTTGACAACTATCTGTAAGAGAAGTAATTCTGTAAGGGCTCGTTTGAATTGGAGGATTCCAACAATGCAGGGATAGGAAATAGACAGGAATAGGATAGGAATGCACGTGCAAGACAGAGAATTTAAAAACACAGGATTTCTGCCAATCTGGGTGTTTGATTCACAACAATTGGAAGATCATAGGATGCAAAGAAGCATGGTGAGATTAAGTCAAACCACAAGAAAATGTACGGTTATAATGCTATTATGCTACTTCTCTTAGTCTTGTGCTTCATGAATAGGAATTTGAAAAGGAGGACAAGTGAAAATTAAAATTCCTACGTTTTTCCTTTCAAGGAGACACTAAAGGAACAAATCCGTGTGCTCAGTGGACAATATATATAACATGTAGAGTAAAAAAGAGATGCAACAAGTGTACAACCTCTTTGGCGCCTGGAGATGGAGCCCGAGGTACTGCTCCGATGTGATTGAGGGTTTCGTCGTTGGAGCAGCTCCGGTGAGTTGTACGATGCCAAGGCTGAAGCAGGACAAGAGAGACAACGAACAACGTTAACCTGAGTGGAATTCTAATAGCTTCTCCAATACATGACATAAAATACATAACCATAAAGTGCTAGATGTAAAATACATCAGCCGCTCATCTCTAAACTTAACTGTCGAAACTAAACCTAACTACCGAAACTGAATTTTGCTGTCGAAACTGAATTTTGCTGTCGAAACTGAACGCACTAGGTGAGGCTACATGTCGGTCGACATACTTTTTCATCTCTGATCAGTCGATTTTGCAGCCGTTGGATACGAAATCAAGGGCCTGCGGTTCATCTTCAACCTCCACCCCCCTGAGCCGCCAACCACCACCGGCCAAACAGCAGCCCCCCGCCGCCCGCGGCCGGCGGTGCGCTGCCCCGCCCTCCCCGAAAACACTCCCCACCGCCGGTCCGCCGCCGCCCCGGCCATCCCTCTAGTCCCCCCCCCCCCCGTGCCGAGCTTTTTCTTCGGCGATCCCCACGTCACCGCCGCGCCACCGCCGGCGACCACCGCCCCCATCCTGAACCCTAAGATAGATAGTGGGGTACCTCTCCGGCAAGCCCCCCTCCCCGCTGCGGCTGGTTCTTCCTTCACCCCGGTGAGCTCACCCCTTGAAAATAGACTCACCCAAAAGTCGATTCAGTCAACTGAAGTGTAGCCAAATCGGAGCAGCATCGCAAGCAAGAGCAAAAGCAAGAGCAGCAGCGCGAGCAAGAGCAATAGCAAGAGCAGACCAGGCAGGGGACCGAGAGCAAGAGCAGAGCGGCAGCGCGAGCGAGAGCTAAAGCAGCAGCATCTCCTCCTGATGTGGACATCGCCGCCGAGGGAGCGATGCCGTGGAGGAAGTGGCCGGCGACGCCGCCGTGGATGGAGCCGCGCCGTGTCGGCTCGGGACCGAGCGCCGACAGCACCGTGAGATCGAATCAAGAAGAAAATGCGGCGATTAGTGTACAACCTCTTTGGTGGTGCCGATTAGGCCGCAGCTTCATCCGAGGAAAGGGTGATGATGATGCTCTTCCAGTGGTGCAGGTGAAGATGGCGGTGTGGGAATGGAGGTGGTGCGAAAGACGAGGGGAACATCGGGGAAGCTCCTTGGAGGTGGAGGACGGGGTGGCTGAACCGGCGGGAGTGATGAGATTGACGACGGATCCTCATCCGGTACGGTGGATGAGGGACGTCGAGGTGTTGCTGTGGACGACATCGTCGGGGAAGAGGCTCCGGCTGGGTGGCGGACGGAGCATGGTGTTGGGTTTCGTCGCGGGTTTTCGCGGCCTCGGTGTACGAATGGGTGGGCGGATGGGATGGTAGTGGGGAACCATGGCTTAGAGACGCGCTTGTCCGAAATGTGGGGTAAGTTACAAAAGTACCCCCAATGATTTGAGGCGGTTCTTTCGGTTCAGGGGTACCGCGGGCATTTCGCGTGTCGGGATTTCACAGGAGGTGGGAGTTTTCGCGCATGTTGTAATTTCGGAATAGCAAGGCGCGGGTTGAGATGGAGGGAGTTGTCGGAGCACAACGACACAAAGATATATCTTAAATATTTCGAGCTAACAAGGCGCGGGTTGAAATTTCCGGACAAGCCTAACATGTACTGTACCAAATCAATGCGCACAACAAATGTCATTCAAAACTTTGAATTCATGTTATGTTCAATTAAAATATTTCGCTACGTGTATAATGCATGCAACCTACTACTCAAATGAACGTTTTAGTGCATTCCAAACATATATACTACCGCTTCAATATGAACTAAATTTGAATAAGATCTACAGTAATGATTGTTGTGAAGTCAAAGCATTTGAATTCGTTTCTCTGTTTTAATAAGATCTACAATCATCATTATTGTCAAGTTAAACCATCGTTTGTGTATTATCTTCACAGCACACCACATGATTAGTCTCGAGTTACATATGAACTATGTGTACTATATGAACTCGAACTAGATTTTTTGAATCCACTTTATTTTGATTTCAAATCACATTACATTTCTAGCTCTAGCTAGATCTTCATAATCTAAACCATGTCTCATATGTATAATGTGTTTATCACATTATGTATGGTGCCCCGCCCCCTACGCCTACAAGTATTTAGATGTGAGTTGCAAACACCACACATTACCACAAATTCAAATAAAATGTGAGAATGTTTGATATATAGTATTGTTTAGATTGCTCGATATTTAGTTGTAAGCTGCAAACGCCGCACATTATCACAAATTCAAATAAAATGTGAGATTGTTTGATGTATAGTATGGTTTAGATTGTTCGGCATTTAGCTGTGAGTTGCAAATGCCATGCATTATCACATTATGGTATAACATGTGCACAACACGTGTATCACCGCTATATTCATGCATGCAATGTTTAAAACACTATGATCACCTATTCAAATATATGAATCCGCTTTCATATCAAATTATGATCTTTGTTAGTCTCTTACACCCACACAATCCTCTAACCTTTGTAGCTACCACTAACTTTCTCTCGTGCATGCACACGCCCTCCTCGCCCTCCCCCTCCCCCAGCATTCTATCCATCGGGCACATTCATTTTTTTTCTTTAGGTCGTTCTCCTAGAGTCTCCACAACTCCTTTCCGACACACACCGATCGATAAACCTCTCCAGCGATGCCTGCCTACAGCATACACACACAACTTCAATCTCCTCCTTTATGTGTCCTTGCCTCGTGTCTCTCATATGGTCAGACACACGTGTAAACTCTCGCCCCTCTTTTCATCGATCTCACAACCGCACACTCCTCCCCCTATCTAGCTAGTAGTTGGGCCTCTCGCACCACCTCCTAGCTCCATTCTCTCTGTCTATCCGTCTCGCTGGGCCTTATTTGCCTCTAACAAATGGACGTACACCGACCGATCTCTCGCTATACATATAGCCAGCTAGGTCCTTATAACTCGTTTTTACCCACACATCGATCGATCTACCTCATTAGTTGTGTCTCTCCCTTCCTCCGACAAACAACAATTGATCTACCGATCTAGTTAGGTTTGCTTACCAAACACATGGTTCCCCTTCATCATCCATGGATGCGTCCCGACAGATCTATCATGCACAGGCACACACAGAAACACATCCCCACTCTTATTGATAACATTGCAGTTCCACCCTCAGTTTGTCTAGTAGGCCTCTCCCAACATCTCCGAGAAGCAACTCCATCACCCATCCAGCACTCTACCCCTCTCCCTCCCTCTCCCTCCCTCTCTCTCTCCTCTCTCTCTCTGTCCCATCATATTTCCCGTCCTTCAGTTATGTATGGATGTCGACCGATCTCCCTCAAGACATAGCTGGGTCTCTCCTTCTCAACACATATACGAGTCGTTCTACCTCTATAGTTAGGCCTCTGCCTACCCCTCCCCCACCCCCTCCCCCCCACACACACCGATACATCAAGCGCTCTAGTCATGTCTCCCTGCCACACACAAACTTCACATGTGCCCTCTAACGTTCCGGTAGGCCAGTCGCCCTATATCTTTGACTTGCACACACACACACACACAATTTCGATGGCTCTCTTCATCGATTTCGCACCCACCCACTTGATCCTCTCTTCGACTCTATCGATAGTTCTGACCCCTCCCTCTCTTCTCGTGGATTGCCCGACCCTCTATGTATGATATGGATAGGCCTCCATTTCACACACATTGCATGCAAAAATTTGTTTGAGATCTCATTGACACATATTCCCACAAATAATTCACGAAATCAACCCCCCACCCCACCCCCACCCCCACCACAAAACAAAAAACACTCACGAACGCGGTTTGTATCTCTCACACACACCCACGTAGGTGGGGGACGTGCACGAAGAGAAGAGGTGCATGCACGGCGCACTTACTCCCGTCTCTTTCCCAACCACACCCGTGCGGGTACAAAGTGGAGCTCATTTCTGTACGAAAATGGCAGCCCACGTGGTAATTTGGCACGCGTACTGGTTTTCCACTTGGTGGAGGGAGGATAGTCTACCACGGGTGAACAAACAAATTGTCACTTGACGCGTTATGTTAAATTAAAAAATAGGCAAACCATGTGGGGCCTACCTTAGAGACAAGGCTCTATACACTGGAGTACTTTTGATGTGTCCCGTCAACTCGCAGAACGAGGAGAAGCTTGCTTAGTACGCCGTCTCCCCCGTCCACGGGCGCGGTGGCTCGCAGGATGAGGTGAAGCTTGCTTCTCCCTCGCCCATGCGCGCGGTGGCTCGCAGGACGAGGAGAAAAATTTACTACTCCCTCCGTTTACTCCTCGTCCCTACTACCTTGGTTATAGAGATTATATCATATTGTTCGGAATATATATGTCCTTTAGTAGATTTCAAAATGAACTACTAGTACATACTCCAAACACTGATGTATATAGACGTATTTTAGAGTGTACATTCACTCATTTTGCTCCGTATGTAGTAGCACTCAGTTTGGATGTTTGGTAGTGTGCATGGAGGGTGCATGAGTCCACACTAGTTTAGCACAAATACACTAGAAGCATGCATGAAGAGAGAATGCATGAAGAGGGGTGTTGAGTTGAGCATGCATGAAGAGGGAACAACTATGCTGAGACGATAACGCAACCAAACACACCCTATATGCCACGCATGTTCATACCATTTGTGCCTTTCTACTTCACTTACTGCGCTACATTACTCAGGTTCGTACGTCCACTCCTGGGTACATGTCCGTCTCGTAGTTCCAATGCCACGTGTTCTTCATATAGATGGAACGATCGTTGCATAACACGTGTGCCTTGATGCTAGGTGTCTCGCATGTAGGCAAAAGGATGAACAAAGCTCACGTAAAAAAAAGAGTGGAAGAACATAGATTCCGGACGACCGAGAAGGAGCAAGGAACCTCGTGGTGGAGCGTCTGCACTCATAATATTTAATATTATTCAGCAATATAAAATTAACCAATCATCTCCACCGTGGACTAGAAGAGTACGAAACACGGCAACCCAGTGTACTTACATCATACTAGTACATGGCTAACCCACGCTATCACCATATTTCTTGGCTTCCGTGCGACACCTATCTCTAGTACTCCAGCAGCCTGTATCGCTTCTCCCTCCTTGTCTCTATCAAAGTGCGGCGGGCTGGCGTTTCTGCCGTCTATTGAGGTCGGTTAACTATCACATGTTAGCGACATGCCAAGAGCATTCTAAAAAAAATTCCTTTCATGTTTCGTTTTCAAAAAGAAAAAAATCCTTTCACGTACGAATTTGCCTGTATGCTTTGAGCAACTTGCATGTCCTATACTGCTCCTGTTTGATACTCTAACTTAGCTAGAGGTTAGAGTAACTCATGACTAACCCTAAACTAACTGTAGCCAAAGAGGTGTTTGGGTGACAGGGTTAGATTGACAATAAATGCACTTCATGGAGAGAGAAAAGTGATTTTTCAGTGGTCCCAATGAGAACTATCTCCATTTAGCACCTCTTGGGTGGGATAGTTTTTTTTGGTGGGTTCGGTGCAACTTGCTCCAATTTAAACCCTCATGCTTGGATACTTTAGGGCTATTTGAGCCACAACTAGCTCAAACTAACTCTAACCCATGGATCCAAACAGGGCCTATGGCCAGTCTCGATGCGGAGCAGTCGCGTGCACCGGGAAGCGGCGCTCTCTCGGCCGTCGTGCCACTTCAAAGCCGGCGCTAGTGGGAGGTCGCCTCCGCTCTGGCCGGGCATTAATGCGGCACTAACGCTCCAGGGCGACATTGACCATTTCACGCGGGAAGCGCACGCTAGCAAGGGAGTATAGGTTTTGAACCGTTTCAGACGTATTTTAGAGTGTACATTCACTAATTTTTCTCCGTATGTAGTAGCACTCTCCCTCGCCCCTCGACCCTCGCCCACGTGGTGGACGTGTAGCAATTCATTCGGTCTCATATAGCCAGAACAATATATAGTGCACTACCATTATTGCTCGACTTCCCGAAGAGGCGAAGAGCCAATCGCAAGGTTAATATTTTGGAGACGCCAAGCGCAAGGTTACAGGAGAACGAGTAGTAGGTGCCGCGTCATTTATAAATAATTTTTTTTCTTCAGTGGCACGTACGCAATATGATAGGTTCATATGGTGAGAAAAGAAAACCGCTCCACTCTATACATAGTTAGGACGGGCCAGCCTACATGGTTGCTTGCTGGGGTTGCTCTCTTCACACTCTCTCGCACAAAATGATTGTGGCCACATCTCTAACATCCCGGCGGATCACGTCCGCTTGGGGAAGGGGTGGATGCTTAGTGTAGATGCGGTGGTTGTCGCCGATGGCGAAAACCCACTGTCGGCACGTCCTGATCAGGGGTCCCGGTCGTTCTCTCTCACAAAGCCGGTGAGGTTGCCTTCGTCCCTTGCTCACTGTCGCGACATGGGCAGTTGCCACCTCCCGCCGCCCTCCTCAAGGTTGAGCTACGTCCCTCAGGTACAACTCCCTTTACAGCCGGCTTGCACCACTGCTCCAGCTTCCCACATCACTCCCTGTGGATATTTCTCTACTTCTTTGCCCCGCACATACCTGATACCTCTACTGGCTTCTACGTACTGTATTTGTGATGAGTTTATGTCTCATAAACTAGTCCTAGTAATCTTATTCTAATCACGCTTCTTCAATTTCTTTGCCACAGGGATGCTCATCTCGATTTTGGTGAAACTGCACAAAATGAACCGATGGTCAAAAGGTTGCAAACTTCATTTATTAGGCAGCTCGAACGTTGCCAACAAATTGAAGCCTAGTCAGGGTTCACGATTCAAGGGCTAGGGACTGCATGGATCGGTTTTTTCTTTAGCTTCCTCTGTTCCAAAATAAGTGTCAACTTTAGTAGTAGTACAACTTTGTACTAAAGTTTGCACAAAGTTGAGACACTTATTTTGGAACGGAGGGAGTACATATTTGCTATGATCTGTCAATCATTGAGATGCAATAGCATGCATGTTAGTCTCCTTTGTATTTGATGAAATGTTTCAACGGGCAACCTTGGACGCAGGATACATGTAACAAGAGCTGGAAGCTTCGTAGCATTGTACAAATTTATCTCGCTGATAAATTACAGTACGTACTAGTACTATACTAGTACTTCCTCCGTTCCTAAATATAAGTCTTTGTAGATATTTCACCATTAACCACATGCGAATGTATATAGATGCATTTTAAGTGTAGATTCATATATTTTGTTCCGTATGTAGTTCACCTAGTGGAATCTCTACAAAGACTTATCTACTAGTAATAGCTAGCCCCCACTACTAGGAATTCTCTATCCTCTCCTTGAGCCACATCATCAAAATTGACGTAGTCGTTAGATGAAGTAAATCAGTCATAATAGCCGTCAGATCTAGACGTTGAGAGGCTCCGCACTAAGCCACATGCAAGCATGCAGAAATACCGTGGCACATGCATGTGAGTGGGTTTTAAATCACATCAACATGTCTGCATGCAAGCATGCACTGGTAGCATGCATGAAAGTGAGCTTTTAAGTCCCATTAACATGTCAAAAAGAAAAATATAATCCCATTATGCAGTAGGAGTTGGCTGATCTTTTTTCCTCACATGGGATGATCTAAATGATGATGGGAGTTTATTTAGTTTGGCTACCACATTTGCATGCGGTTATAGATTTTTTTTTTAGTTCTATGAAATCGTTAATTTTGCGCAGAGAGATATACCGCTGTTCCGCGGCAACGCGTGGGGACTCATCTAGTAATATTTAGGAACGGAGGGAGTGCTATGTAAAGAGTTAGGTGTCGCATGGTGATAGTGTGAGGTGGGCCATGTAATCACTGAGCCTGCGTGTTTTCACTGCTCTTGCACTCCTCCGCTGTAAGAATGGAGAAAATTGTAATCTACTACCTCCTTTTGCTGAAAGCGTGAGACATCTAGCAGTCCTACCACCTCAGTAATAAAGACCAATGAGCCGTCAAATCACATAGACCCAGCAGTAAGTTGGACGGACGAAGCAACCATCACTCTTGCGCCAGTGAAAAGTCGCGTCCACTCTGCCCGGGCATGAATGCAGCACCAATTCTTTGGAGCGGCCTGACTGTTTCGGGCGGGAAGCGCGCGCGGGCGATGGAGGGGCTTTGGGTGGGCCAGGCTGGTTAGGAGCGGGCGTGGCAGCTGTCCGCATGTCCCTACCGGACACGCCCAGAAACGAGAGGATGCACCGACTCTCGCGGCTAAAATCGTACACTACACACCATATCTCTGTAGGAGTAGGTCGATCTGTCGCACTCTCTAACACACACAGGCTGTTAAACACACACACGCACATGCACGCACCTTGGTCCCGTTGCACCTTCTAACGTGACTTATTACACCTAGACGAAGGGAGTAGTAAGTATACGAGATACGGTGGCATACTGACTTAAGTCGAATATAAGTGCCCAAAATTTGTGTGCATGTTATAATAAGGATTCACTTAAAATAGTACATGAGCGAACAGAGGGGTTAATTGGACAGTGTTCCCAAGCAGTAGCGAGATGTGTGATGTAGTAAGATACACCGCTGGCGCTTCTAATTTTCTTATTAATTTGTTTGTTTCACCCTCGGACTGATGGGACCCAATGTACTACATGGAGAGAGGTAAGGTGACTAAGGCTGCATTATTTCTGCACCATTGTGGATAGTCTTACCACCAAAGCCACATGACACGATTATGATTGAAATCCTAATGACTCCCACACACCAAAAAAAACACGGCATGCCTTTCACACGAATGCAGGAACGTATAAAAGGTTATTTTCCTCTCGTTGAATATAACGGGAGGGTTGTGCAGCTGGTTAGCCTGTTCGCTCATCAAATTGAGGTCTCGGGTTCGATAACTACACTTGAGCATAATTTTTGCCAGGAGGATTCTTTGACTGGTCAAAATGTTTTCTAGGGTTTGCACGCTTCACACTCTCTCTCCAGTATATATATACACGCTGGAGCCTCAGCGCTTGTAGTTGCTCTCTTCACACTCTCTCGCCCTCTCCAGATCTAAACAAGACTTCGTTGGCCTCTCTCTCCCCTCACTGCTGCTCAAAGAGCCGGCAGGATCCGTCCGCCGGGAAGGGAAGGAGGCTTAACGTTGTCGCCGTCGGTGAGGGAGGGAATCCACTACCGGCGCTGCTGTTCACTTTCCACACAGCGGCGGCGCGGGAGGGCGTCCGACCCCTTCTTCTTCGCCGCCGTCCCGCGCCCACCGAACCACGCCCCAAGAACCTTAAGGTATATTTTACTTACTCCACATGCATTGCTCTAGCTGCATGTATACCATGAATCTAGGACGTGGTTCAAAGAGGAAAGGAGTGGGGGAAAGTAGTGGGAAAAGTTGTATATAGCATGAATCTAGGACGTGGTTCAAAGAGGAAATGAAGGGGGAAAGTTGTATAGCATGAATCTAGGACGTGGTTCAAAGAGGAAAGGAATGGGGAAAAGTAGTGGGGAAAGTTGTATCGCATAAATCTAGGACGTGGTTCAAAGAGGAAAGGAAGGGGCGAAAGTACTAGTTCAAAAAGGAAAGGAAGGGACAAGGCTGTAGAGTTTGAGCAGGACTAGATTTGCTGCGCTCACATAGGGAAATGTGTCTAAAGATAACAAAATTGGGACCAACACAAATATGCTCCTTAGTTGTTTGTTCTTTGTTGCAACAGATTGTGCATGACCACAGTACATCGGTAGATGCACATGGTGCTGGTGCATCCACTGTCCCGTGCAACTCATTAGCTGTTGTTAATCTAAGGCCCTGTTTGGTTAAAAACTCCCTAGTCCCTACCTGCTTGGTTCGAGGGACTAAACAAGGACTAGAGGTTATTAAATGACATGATAAAAGACCATGTTACCCCTAGTAATAAACTAATAGAAACAAGGTACGATGCATGGTAGGGGCAACTATTGGAAAAAGTCCCAAAAAGACTCCCTCGGGGTCTTCTTTCTTTAGCCCCAAATGCCCACTTTTAGTCCCGAAAAGTCCCTCCTATTTGGTTTAGATGTGACTGACACGGAGTTTTTTAAGACGCTACACCAAAATGTACCTGTAAACAAACACCCTCTAATAATGCCGCTGGAAAATTGATGCAATGCCATAGTTAAAAGCAAATTACATGTTTAACGAATTTTATTGTTAATATAATCTCTATGTTAATATTAATCAATGCCACCGTTTGAGAAATGCTACTGTCTTGCTTTCTTTCTCATTTAGATAAGGAAGATGCTTCTTTTTGTAGGCTTCTGTGTCATCCACCGTTATTGACCACTAATTGTTTCCTTTGCACCGCTGTGTAAACAGGGTTATCTACTTCACCTTGTTGCCATTGTGACCTTTTCTTGCACTGCACAAAACACTTTTGTTTTAAGAGTGTTTTGTGCAGTTCAACCAAAATGTCACACCGACAATGTTGCTTGATTGCTTGATCTTAGTAGAACTGCACAAGAGGAGATCTTACTTCCTATCCGTTAAGGCGAATTTGGTTCAGATCTTCTTCTTGTGAGTTGTTTGAATTCCGCATCATGAGAGGTCAGTACTAGCCTTCTTTCACATGATTCTGCAGTGTTCTTTCATATGTTGTGCTACTTGTACGATAATGTTGCTTGATTTTAGTGAACTACACAAATGGAGACAAGACTTCCAATCTGTATGTGCACCGTAATATCCCACTGAGGTAAGATAAGGATATTTCACAACTGCTGGCCTGTATTTTGCCACTTTCATAAGAAAATTAAGTTTAGTACTATACTTGTGCTCCCTAATTGACATGCCAAATCTTATATTGAAGGCGAAGCTTGTCTGTTATTGAACCAAGTGATGAAGGGGAAGAACAAGCGGAAGAAAACAAAAATCAACTCACGGTGCTGTAATGAAGCAGTGGAACTGTGATGACACAAGTAATGATATAGTTTTGCATCTTAATTTATTGCTATGGCTGGAACGAGCAATTGTTTTGCCACTGATTTTATGCCATACGTAATAATCTCTACTTGTGCAAACAGGGATCTTCTTTGAAGTTACCATATATTTTAGTGGAACTGCACAAAAAGATGTTGGAAACATTAAACTAATCGAGGAGTATATAGTAAGCATGGACACCATAGTAGATAGCAACATATGGTTCCGGAGAAGTGCTTGATCTGTATGCTCTACACAATAAGCCTCCTGACAAAGGTTGGTACTCGCCCACTAATTCATCCATATGATTGAGCTTTGTCATCTCTATTGGCGTTGTGCTACTGTTTAGATACTGTCATGAAAAAGTGGTATTGTCCTTGAGAAGTGCTTCATCTGTGCTGTTTTAAATATTTCCTCTCCTTTTTTCGAGCAAATAGGGATGCTAGCATTTAGTTGTCCTCTTGTCTTTGCACAATAGGATCATCTTCCTCTGAAGAAGAATATGGAGTACGTGAAGTGACTAGTTCCGATTATGCCAGGATGAAGAAGCCCTGTCTATCTTCTCATCAGAAGGAGCAGTTGAAGGATGGTTACATTACTCCCCACAAGGCCAAACAAACTTTAGCTCAGAAGGACTGACAAATCTCCATCTTTTTGCTGTGATGCGCGAGAACAATGTTGTTCTAGGATTCTCATCAGAAGGAGCAGTTGAAGGATGGTTACATTACTACCCACAAGACCAAACTAACTTCAGCTCAGAAGGACTGACAAATCTCCATTTTTTTGTTGTGATGCGCGAGTACAATGTTGTTCTAGGATTCTTTCTGGTGAGTTCCATTTTTCTAAAAGTGTGCTCTACATGGACCATGTAGGTGCCTATTTAAACTGTCAATTCATAGTACATTTTGCTTTATACTAATCACTTTTTTTGTATTTGTGCAAACAGGGGTGATCAGCTTGATTTCAATGTGAACTGCACAAAATGTTCATGAATACATTGAATCATTCATTTCCACCACAAGAAAGGAGGTGCCGATAAGTTGTAGGCGTTGCAACATATAAGGGTGAAATCATACAAGCTATGCGTGAATTTGGTTGATTTTGGTGGAACTGCAAAAAAAAGAACAGTTGGTTTATTTAGCACGAGGTGCCATGTCAATGTTCGAACTGACGGCAAACCCTGCCCATTCCACAATCGTAGGCATCTGATATTTTGGAATAGGACAACCTTGTCAAATTTTTCTCATTGATTTTAAGACACGCGTTTGATATTTTTGAATGAGACGCCCTTGCTGTCAGCAGCGTCGATCATTTTTTTTCTTTATTCTTTATTTGTGAAGTAAATATTGCCTCTAACATGTGAGTCGCTGAGATGCATAATCATCGATTGTTTTGAATGTTCTCTATGAATTGCCAGCCCTATGTGTTTGATTGCAATGTACAAAAATGCTAAAAAGCTGCTCAAACTCTTTGTACTCCTTCTGTTCCTTTTTACTTTGCACATTGTGAAAGTGCATACTTTTTTTATAAGATTGGTCAAAGTAGAGATACTTTAACTGCAGACAAAACTTGTATAGAAAGGACTGGAGGGAGTACATGTGAAACTGCTGCAAACGATGTGACCACCCTGGGAATAATTCTAGTACATATTGTTTTGCATGTTCATCCAATGCCAGTGATACAGGAATTCGAACTAATCGAAATAAATTAATTCATACACGGTCGGATTTCTTATAAACATGCCGGATTTAATTACATTTCATACATTATTCAACTAAAAAGGGGTGTTTGTGGCCGCATGCATCTCCCAGATGCAGAGGCCGGGGGTCATCCTCCTTTTCTAAAAAAACTAAAAAGGGGTGCGTTGGAGGTATAATTATTTAACCAAAGCTACCCACCTGTGTCCCGCTGAGCCGAACAGAAGCTTCAGTGACTTAACTGCATGTGCAGTTGCGTAACTGACATGTGGCCTGTTGGGCCCATGTGTTAGTCAGCCAACTGCACCAGCAGTTAAGTAGAAGCAGCGTTCTTCTCCAGCGCAGCTCTCCAACTCCACGTCGCCGCCAAGAAGCTAACCGGCCGTCAATGGTCAAACCGCCTAGATTGGCTTCAACTGGAGGGTAGCAGCGGTGGCCTTACTTGGACCCGAGCGGCGGCGACTTACCGTACTCTTCCTCGTTTCTGTGTGGTGCGGCCTCGTTGGCATCGAGGCGGGGCCTTGGCGGAGCCGGCGATGTCCTCTATCTCGTTGTCGGCGTGCGGTGCCTCAGCAGAGCGGTGGAAATCCTCCACCACATTGCCGGCAGGGTGGGGCCTCGCCTGAGCCGGTGATGTCCTCTTCCTCGTTGTTGGCGGGGTGGGGCCTCGGCGGAGCCGGCGGTGTCCTCTGCCTCATTGTTGGCGCCGCGGGGCCTCGGCGGAGCAGGGCGTCATCGATGCCAGCGGAGCGGGGACTCGTCGGAGCCGGCATTGTCCTCTGCCTCGTCCTCGGTCTCGACAAACAGCGCCTCACCCGCTTCGTTGCCCTCTTTGCTAGCCTCTTTGTAGCCGCCCGCACCCTCCGCCACCCGCATGCGGTACCACCAGCGCTCAAGGCGGCCCTTGCGGGTGGAGCGGTACGAGTCGAGCAGCGCTTCCTGCTCCACCCGCTCCACGGCGATCTGCTCCTCCGCCTGCAGGTGCTCCTGGAGGAGATGGTGGTTGTAGGCGGCGTCGGCCTGCGTCTCCCGGAACTGCTCCTCACGCATCTGCCTCACCCTGTCCATAAATTGGGCACGGGCCTCGCCGATGGTCATGGTGCAATGCACCAGCGAGGATGGTGCGGAGGAGGGGGTTGGCGCCGGATCGTCGAGTACGATGTTCTCCATTGGGACGTCGTCGTCCTCCGGCTGCCTGCCGGCCAGCCAATCGGCAGCAATGGCTGTCATCTCCTTGTGGTCAGTTGTCCGCCCGCCCCGAAGAGCGCTGGAGCGCGAGGAAGCCATGGTGGGCAGTAGTGGTGTGGACAGTAGAAAAGGAACGGATGCGGATGACTGCGGCTATGGCCGGCGCAGCAGTTTATATAGCAATGGTGGGCGGGCGGAGGGACGGACGTGTGGCGCAGGAGTAGCTGCCTCGGCAATGGTGTATCATTAATGTGTGCGGCATATGGACGGACGGACGGCACTTGTGTCGTTTGAAGGAGGAGCAATCGCCTGCACCATGAAGCGGGGCGGCCGGCGCTGACTATTTCGGGCGAAAAGCGCGCGCGGGCGAGGAGATGACTTTACTTGGATAGGATAACAATGGGGACTTAGGGAGTCCCGGACTAGGGGGTGTCCGGATAGCCGAACTATCATCATCGGCCGGACTCCAAGACTATGAAGATACAAGATTGAAGACTTCGTCCCGTGTCCGGATGGGACTTTCCTTGGCGTGGAAGGCAAGCTTGGCGATACGGATATGTAGATCTCCTACCTTTGTAACCGACTCTGTGTAACCCTAGCCCTCTCCGGTGTCTATATAAACCGGATGGCCTTAGTCCATAGGACGAACAACAATCATACCATAGGCTAGCTTCTAGGGTTTAGCCTCCTTGATCTCGTGGTAGATCTACTCTTGTAACCCACATCATCAATATTAATCAAGCAGGACGTAGGGTTTTACCTCCATCAAGAGGGCCAGAACCTGGGTAAAAACATCGTGTCCCTCGTCTCCTGTTACCATTCGCCTAGATGCACAGTTCGGGACCCTCTACCCGAGATCCGCCGGTTTTGACACCGATATTGGTGCTTTCATTGAGAGTTCCTCTGTGTCGTCACCGATAGGCTCGATGGCTTCTTCGATCATCATCAACGACGATGCAGTCCAGGGTGAGACCTTCCTCCCCAGACAGATCTTCGTATTCGGCGGCTTCGCACTGCGGGCCAATTCGCTTGGCCAGCTGGAGCAGATCGAAGGCTACACCCCTGGCCGTCAGGTCAGATTTGGAAGTTTGAACTTCACGGCCGACATCCGCGGGGACTTGATCCTCGACGGATTCGAGCCACAGCCGAGCATGCCGTACTGTCACGATGGCCAGGATTTAGCTCTGCAGCCGGACAATACCCTGGAGGCCGCACTCAAACCTGCTCCGATCTTCGACTCGGAGCCGGCTGCGCAGACCAAGGATGGATGGCTAGGCACCACCTCGGGGGCTGCAACCTCTACGGCGATAGAGCCGAACACCGATCTTGTCCCCCATGAAGCTCGTGACTCCGAGGTGCCGGACTCCTTGCCGGACTCCGGACCTCCTGCACCCCCTCCAGTCGAAACCGATTGGGCACCGATCATGGAGTTCATCGCGGCGGACATCTTTCAACACTCACCTTTTGGCGACATCTTGAGTTTGCTAAAGTACCTCTCGTTATCAGGAGAGGCCTAGCCGGACTGCGGCCAGGACGGTTGGGATGCGGACGACGAAGAAATTCAGAGCCCACCCACCACCCACTTGGTAGCCACTGTCCACGACCTAACCGACATGCTAGATTACGACTCTGATAACATCGGCGGTATGGACGACGATGCCGGAGACGACCAAGAACCAGCGCCCACCGGGCACTGGAAAGCCACCTCCTCATACGACATATACATGGTGGATATCCCAAAGGATGGGAACGGCGAAGGAATAGCGGAGGATGAGCCCTCCAAGAAACAGCCCAAGCGCCAGTGTTAGCGGCGCCGCTCTAAATCCCGCCATAGCAAGAATGAGGATTCCGGCACCGGAGACAATAATACACCGGATAGCGCCGAAGACAACCCACTCCAGCAAGATCTAGCATAGGAGGAGGGGGACGCCAGCCCTCATGAGATGCCTCCCTCCGGAGACGAGGCAAGCCTCGACGACGACGAATTCGTCGTGCCTGAGGATCCCGTTGAACAGGAGCGTTTCAAACGCAGGCTTATGGCCATGGCAAACAGCCTCAAGAAAAAGCAGCAGCAGCTTAGAGCTGATCAAGATCTGCTAGCCGACAGATGGACCGAAGTCCTCGCGGCCAAAGAGCATGATCCCGCTGCTCCAAAAGCTACCCCAAACGTAAGCTGCTCCCCCGATTAGAGGTGGAGGCATATGATCCCGCTTCACCAGGAGACAATACAGCTGATCGACCACCCCATGGTCGCGACAGAGAGGCCTTCACTAGACCCGTACCCCGGCATCGCTTGAAAAGCACAAGGCCACAGGGGAACACTCCGGACCTGCGCGACATACTGGAGGATAAGGCAAGACAATCAAGATCGATCTATGGATCACGTGGGCGCCCCACGATACGTGACGATCACCGTCACCCCGGACACAGTAAGTCCGGCCGGGCCGAACACAACAGACAAAGCTCTTTTGAGCTCCGTCGCGATATCGCCCAGTACAGAGGCGCCGCACACCCACTGTGCTTCACAGATGAGGTAATGGATCATCAAATCCCAGAAGGGTTTAAACCCGTCAATATTGAATCTTATGATGGCACAATAGACCCCGCGGTCTGGATCGAGGACTATCTCCTCCACATCCACATGGCCCGCGGAGACGATCTCCACGCCATCAAATATCTCCCACTCAAACTTAAAGGACCAGCCCGACACTGGCTTAACAGCTTGCCAGCAGAGTCAATCGGGAGTTGGGAGGACCTGGAAGCCACATTCCTCGATAACTTCCAAGGCACGTACGTGCGACCACCAGATGCAGATGACCTAAGCCACATAATTCAGCAGCCAGACGAATCGTCCAGACAATTCTGGACACGGTTCTTAACCAAGATAAACCAAATCGTCGACTGTCCGGATGCCGAGGCCCTCGCGGCCTTCAAGCATAACATCTGCCACGAGTGGCTTGCCCGGCACCTGGGACAGGAAAAGCCGAAATCCATGGCAGCCCTTACATCACTCATGACCCGCTTCTGTGTGGGTGAGGACAGCTGGCTAGCACGCAGCAACAACCTCAACAAAAATTCTGGCAGTCCGAATATCAAGGACCGTAGTGGCAGGTCGCGTCACAACAAAAACAAACGCTGCATTAACGGTGATAACAGTGAGGATACGGCAGTCAATGCCGGATTCAGAGGCTCTAAACCCGGTTAACGGAAAAAGCCATTCAAAAGAATAACTCAGGGTCCGTCCAATTTGGACCGAATTCTCGACCGCTTGTGCCAGATACATGGCACCCCTGAAAAGCCAGCTAACCACACCAATAGGGACTGTTGAGTGTTCAAGCAGGCAGGCAAGTTAATTGCTGAAAACAGCGACAAGGGGCTACATAGCGACGACGAGGAAGAGACCCGACCGCCGAACAATAGAGGACAGAAGAGTTTCCCCCCACAGGTGCGGACGGTGAACATGATATATGCCACGCACATACCCAAAAGGGAGCGGAAGCATGCACTCAGGGATGTATACGTGATGGAGCCAGTTTCCCCGAAGTTCAATCCATGGTCCTCTTGCCCGATCACCTTTGACCGAAGGGACCACCCCACCAGCATTCGCCATGGTGGGTTCGCCGCATTGGTTCTAGACCCAATCGTCGATGGATTTCATCTCACCAGAGTCCTAATGGACGGCGGTAGCAGCCTAAACCCGCTTTATCAGGACACAGTCCGCAAAATGGGCATAGACCCCTCAAGGATTAAACCTACCAAGACGACCTTTAAAGGCGTCATACCAGGTGTAGAAGCCAATTGTACAGGCTCAGTTACACTGGAAGTGGTCTTTGGATCCCCGGATAACTTCCGAAGCGAGGAGTTAATCTTCGACATAGTCCCGTTCCGCAGCGGCTATCATGCCTTGCTTGGACGTACCGCGTTCGCAAAGTTCAACGCGGTGCCGCACTACGCATACCTCAAGATCAAGATGCCAGGCCCTAGAGGAGTCATCACGGTCAACGGAAACACTGAATGCTCCCTCCGAACGGAGGAACATACAGCGGCTCTCGCGGCAGAAGTACAAAGCAGCCTTTTAAGGCAATTCTCGAGTCCAGCTGCCAAGCGGCCGGACACAGGTAAGCGTGCTCGGAGTAACCTACAACACGACCACCTGGCACGTTTTGAGCACGTGCAGCAGTGCGGCTCCAACCCCAGCCCCTGTAAAACATTAAGACAGACCCTTCGCGTACTCCATTACACTCTGAAGATACCATGGGCATGGGGCAAGGGTCTCGACCACGATAAGCCCAGACTGCGGCTCAACCGCACCAGGGGCTCTTAAGTGTGTCGTTTCTTTTTCTTTTTCTTTTATTTTTTACCTACCGGACTCCGTTCGTCAGAGGCCCTGTCCGGCAGCAGACATGCCGAACCCACGATGCAGTAGCCAGGGAAGGAGAAAGGCTACAACGAAAACCCAGGTGGTCTCCATCATGAGCATTAAATCTTTTTTATGCATTATTCCGTAGCCTACCCCTAGAGGGGGACATGTTAAACAGTCCCATCCCTTGCTTACCGCACCACTTGTATCGTCCTGCACTTACAGCAATTTTTATTTAATAAAGCAATGCATCACATTTTTGCTTCTAATTGCATTTCTTTCTTACACATATGTTCATCTATGACATGTTGCATCCGTACGTTTTGGTACGGCTAAATACACCAGGGGCTTATGTTTCCCGCATTATGGTGTGATAAGTCCGAACGTGCGGCACCCCGAACTTATAGCATTATATGCATCGGCTCCGAATCATGTTCTTGGGTCAATAGTTGGGTTTGCCCGGCTCCCATGTTTTGGTACCTTACGTTCCATTTTATCGGCTAAGGTAGCACTGGGAGAACCACTGCGATTGCGCCCCAGTTGAGCTGGGTTAACGCCTCAGTGGAGAAAGCTAAAACTGACCGTCATGATGAGGCGAGACCTGGTCGCTGTTCGAGAGGTTCTTTGCGAGTCCCTAAAGACTTATGCCGCTTCAAGCGAGGAGCCGGATTCTGTCCGGCCAAGGCGTGGATAGCGCTCCAAATCCGGCCTTCCAAAAACTAGGGGCTTCACCGAAATTTAAAATTATAGAATTCTATGGCTAAGTGAGAGTGTTCAAGCATTATAAGTCCGGTTGCCTTGTTCGTTGTGTTGAGCGCCTCCCTAGATGGACCCTAAAATGGGAACAAGAGCGCTCGAGTTTATCCCGAACACCCCAGCACTCGTGGCATGGGGGCTGAAGCCGACGACTTGCCATCTCTCAGATTTGATAAACAGCCGCACAGAAGGTAATATTTTAAATTAACAAGCGTTGCTTAGCGCATATGAACCAAGTTTTTAGCGCACAGGATAACAAAATGCGAGTCTACTCAAATATTACATCATTGGAGCACTCACCCGCAATAGCGCGGGCGCCCTTCAGCACACTCCTATAATACATCTCGGGCGTGCGATGCTCCTTACCCTTTGGTGGGGGGTCCGTCACAAGCTTCTGGGCATCCATCTTGCCCCAGTGCACCTCCGCGCGGGCAAGGGCCCGACGGGCACCTTCAATACAGGCGGAGTGTGACGCCCCCGATTCAATCGTACACTAAACATGCACGCAAATGTGTACGATCAAGATCAGGGACTCACGGGAAGATATCACAACACAACTCTACAAATAAAATAAGTCATACAAGCATCATAATACAAGCCAGGGGCCTCGAGGGCTCGAATACAAGTGCTCGATCATAGACGAGTCAGCGGAAGCAACAATATCTGAGTACAGACATAAGCTAAACAAGTTTGCCTTAAGAAGGCTAGCACAAACTGGGATACAGATCGAAAGAGGCGCAGGCCTCCTGCCTGGGATCCTCCTAACTACTCCTGGACGTCGTCAGCGGCCTGCACGTAGTAGTAGGCACCTCCGGGGTAGTAGACGTCGTCGACGGTGGCGTCTGGCTCCAGGCCTCCAGCATCTGGTTGCGACAACCAGGTAGAAGGGAAAGGGGAAAAGAGGGACAAAAGCAACCGTGAGTACTCATCCAAAGTACTCGCAAGCAAGGAACTACACTACATATGCATGGGTATATGTGTAGGGAGGCCATATCGGTGGACTGAACTGCAGAATGCCAGAATAAGAGGGGGATAGCTAATCCTGTCGAAGACAACGCTTCTGGTAGCCTCCGTCTTGCAGCATATAGAAGAGAGTAGATTGTAATCCTCCAAGTAGCATCTCCAAGTAGCATCTTCAAGCAGCATCTCCAGTAGCATCGCATAGCATAATCCTACCCGGCAATCCTCTCCTTGTCGCCCTGCGGAAAAGCGATCACCGGGTTGTCTGTGGAACTTGGAAGGGTGTGTTTTATTAAGTATCCGGTTCTAGTTGTCATAAGGTCAAGGTACAACTCCAAGTCGTCCTGTTACCGAAGATCACGGCTATTCGAATAGATTAACTTCCCTGCAGGGGTGCACCACATAGCCCAACACGCTCGATCCCATTTGGCCGGACAGACTTTCCTGGGTCATGCCCGGCCGCGGAAGATCAACACGTCGCAGCCCCACCTAGGCAAAACAGAGAGGCCAGCACGCCGGTCTAAACCTAAGCGCACAGGGGTCTGGGCCCATCGCCCATAGCACACCTGCACGTTGCGTACGCGGCCGAAAGCAGACCTAGCCTAGTGGCGTTCCAGTCCAATTCGGCGCGCGCCGCTCCGTCGCTGACGTCTGAAGTGCTTCGGTTGATACCACGACGTCGGGATACCCATAACTACTCCCGCGTAGATGGTTAGTGCGTATAGGCTCGTAGCCGACTCAAATCAAATACCAAGATCTCGTTAAGCGTGTTAAGTATCCGCAAACGCCGAACAGGGCCAGGCCCACCTGTCTCCTAGGTGGTCTCAACCTGCCCTGTCGCTCCGCCACAAGGTAACAGTCGAGGGCCGTCGGGAACCCAGGCCCACCTCTACCGGGATGGAGCCACCTGTCCTTTCAGCCCCCTCGTCAGAATCACTTGCGGGTACTCAATGAGCTGACCCGACTTTAGTCACCATCTGTATAGTATGTATGTATGTATAGTATATACCCGTGATCACCTCCCAAGTGATCACAGCCCGATAGTATAGCAAGGCAGACTGACAAGAATGTAGGGCCAATGATGATAAACTAGCATCCTATACTAAGCATTTAGGATTGCAGGTAAGGTATCAACAGATGTAGCGACAATGTCAGGCTATGCATCAGAATAGGATTAACGAAAGCAGTAACATGCTACACTACTCTAATGCAAGCAGTATAGAGGAGAATAGGCGATATCTGGTGATCAAGGGGGGGGGGGGCTTGCCTGGTTGCTCTGGCAAGAAGGAGGGGTCGTCGGTGACGTAGTCGTACTCGGTGGCATCAGCGTCGGTCTCGTAGTCTACCGGAGATAAGAGGGGTAAGAAACAATGAATACAATGCAAACATAAACACGACGATGCGTGATGTTACAATGAGCGGTGCTAGGTGTGCCCTAACGTGGTATGAGGTGGTACCGGTTAAGGGGGGTAACATTCGGGAAAGTATTCCCGGTGTTTCGCGTTTTCGGGCAGAGGAGCCGGAGGGGGAAAGTTGCGAGTTCGATAGGTTAGGGGTGTGTGGCGAACGAACGGACTGCGTATCCGGGTTCGTCTCGTCGTTCTGAGCAACTTTCATGTAGAAAGTATTTTCATCCGAGTTACGGATTAAAAGATATGATTTTCTAAAGATTTAAATCATTTTCTGATTTTATTTATTCATTTAAATCCAACCTTATCCAAAACAGTGTTTGCTGACGTCATCATGACGTCAGCAGTCAACAGGGGCGTTGACTGGTCAAACTGACGTGTGGGTCCCAGCTGTCATTGACTGTTAACTAACCTAATAGATTAATTAACTAACTAGGTGATTAGGTTAATCTAATCAGGATCAATTAAGTTAATTATTTCTTTAATTAATTAACTAATTAATATTTTAATTATTTTATTTATTTATTTATTTATTTTATTAAATCTCTTTTTTTTCGTTCTAGGGCCTGGGCCCCTCATGTCATATGCACAGGGGCCATAGTGGATCCGGGCAGTGGTTAACGGGGCGGGCGCTGGTTGCGGGCGCTCGTGCCCGAGGGAGCACGGTGGTGCAAGGCCACCGGGGCACGGCGGCAGATCAAGGCCGCGGCGCAGCAACGGTTGAGGCGGGACGGCGC